>NW_003315828.1:0-170831 GCF_000151355.1 Fusarium vanettenii 77-13-4 | reverse complement strand
ATAAAATAATATAATTTTTATTATAAACCTATAGAATTTAAATAAAAAGACTTAATAATAATATTTATTAATAACCTTAAATTAAAAAAAAAGAAATTATTATTAAAATATATTAAATTATTTAAAATCCTTAAGAAAATTAATAAATAAATATATTACCTTATACTCTTAAATAAATACTCTTAATTATATAATATCTTTTATATTAGCCTCTATAAGCCTTAGGTATAATATTAAAAAATAAATATAAAAAGTCTATTAATATTTAACCTCGAGGGAAAAAAAAATATAAGATTAAAAGGGTTAAATAAAAAAAGAATTAAAGGCTAAATATATTATTTTATTAAGTAAAAGGGATAATTAATAAAATTTAATTAATAAATTAATATAAATAATATAAAAAATATATAATAAATTATTTATAAATAATAAAAGACCTTAAGAAAAAGATAATAAAAAAGGAATAAAAATATAAGGTAAATATAATAAAAAATATAATAAAAATTAATTAAATTAAAATAAATAATAATTATTATAAGTATCTATAAACCTAATTAAATTATTAAATTAAACCTTTAAAATATTAATAAAATTATATTATATAAGTAAGGAATTTAAGGGCTATAAGGGTTAAAGAGCTTTTATTTTTATTTAGAGAGGCTAGCCTAAAAATAATATAAGACCTAATATTATTATTAAGGTAAATAATAGCCTTAATCTTATAATAAAAGGTAGCCTATATAATAATCTAAGTAATATACTTAATATTAAAAAAATATATATAAAAAGTCTAAGAATAGTACTAATAAGTCTAAATAATATTAAGCTAAGAATATATTAATAAAAATATAAGAAAACCTTAGGGAAAAGCTAAATTTATTATAATTATATAAAGAGCTAAAAAGAAAATAATAAACAAAATATAATAAGTAATAATAATAGACTTATATATAATAAGAGATTTTTAAAATTAAAAAAAGATTAATATATAATAATAAAAAACTAAAGAAAATATAACTTATATAGCTAGATTTTTTTATTTTAATAAGGTTATACTTAGAATAAGAAGTAATCTTAAGGGTATTAAAAGCTTAATAAAAATAATTAAAAGCTATTATAAAATAATAAAAAATAATAATATTAAAAAAATAATTATTAAGAATATTCTTATTAATACTTAATATAATAAGCTTAATATAGACTTTATTAATATATATAAGTATATAATAAAGCTTATAAATATTATTTTAAAGGATTATAAAAGGGCTTTATTAAAGATTAGCTAAGGTTTATTTAAAGAAAATAAAATAAAAAGTAAAAATAAATATATTTATTTAATATAATTATTATTATTTTTATTGTATTTAATATAATAAAGAAGATAATATCTTAATATTTATATTTAATTAAGATATATTTAAAGGGGTATATATAAGGGTTTTTAAAGTTAATAAATTTAGCCTTTTATTTTATAATAAAATAAAAATACTTTATATATTAAGAACTAATATTAATAAGAGCTATATGATTAATATAATTAATCTTTTTATAAATAAATAATATATTAATTAAGAAATAAAAGGGAATTAAAGGGATATTATAAAAAAAATACTTAAATAAGTATTATAAAGATATAATTAAATAGAAAAAAAATATAATTAAGGAAAACTTTTATTATTATTATTTTAAAAATAAGATAAAATATTATAAAGATAATAATAAATCCCTTTTTTATTATTATAAAAAATAAAATAAAAATAAGCTTTATTATTAATAAAAAAAATTATTTTTATTAATAATTATTAATTATTTAATAATATTAATAGAGTTTTAATATAGACTTATTTCTAGCTAAAATATTTAGCCTAAGAGGGGGAAATAATTATTATATTATTTTATATAAACTAGTATAATAATTAACTTATATACCCTTAGCTTTTTAAAGGGGCTTTATAAAAGAAACTTTTATTTTTCGCTATAGCTTTTATTATCTTAGATCTAGTAAGCTTTAGTCTAATATAACTATTTTATTTACTTAGCTTTTTATAATTTAAGAAGTTATAGCTATAATAATTATTTAATAAGTAATTAATTTTAAAATATTTAATAAGGCTATTTAGATATTATTTTTAATAATTAATAGAAAAATTACTCTTTAAGTATAAAAGCTTTATTAAGCTTAAATGTTCCTAATGCAAATAAGTCGTGAGAACCTGAACTGACCAGATATACCGGGAAGGTCAGAAGAGCTCGAGGACGGCAACTTGTTCAACCGTATCATGGACTGTTTGGGCAGCCGGGAAAACGACGCAAACTTCGTCATCACCTATCGAGAAATCAACTGGATAAAAGGCCAGGTACGTACATGATTGAGACACTCAGGACAGCACATGGGGAGTACACTCAAGCTGACCTTTGGTATCTTTTTACCTATAGCTCATGGGTGTCAAGTTTCCCATAGCCAAAGACCGCTGGGCAGACCAGGTAGAAGACGATCCACTGTACGTCGTGGGACTAGTACGGGCAGCTATCGTCTTTATCGACTACATGAATCTCAACGATAAGGATGGTCCCAACGTCTTTGGGAAAACAGAAAAGATCCTCAACACATCGTGCAGCAAATTATATTTGCTGAGGGTCTCTGGGACGACATAACCACCTTTCCTGGTAGGCATGCCGAGTTTGCCCAGTTCATGATAGAATGGCTCAAAGACTATTACGGAGAGGTGGAAAAGAAGACTCTGGAATTCCTTAATGGTGTGATATCGCTGCTAAGGTCGCATTGGGAGTCACAGACGGGCGATCTGGCGAGACAGGTGATGGAGGCGGTTCAAAAGTTTGAGCCTCAGCTTAATGATGGCGTCCTTTCCATCAACACTGACTGGAAAATCGATTTTTTGATGGATGATGATCCTGCGCCTGACCCTTCCTCTGGATGAGGATACGGAGACGTCAGGGTGAAGTTGATGGTTTTGTATCATCGTATTGCTTAGGCATGCTAGTTTTAGCTAATCTCAGTCGCACCCACCCGACACCCATGGCTACAAATCAGTTTCTGCGTCCAAACCGAGGCCTTTGGGTATTGTAGTGTTTGGACATAGGCCGTATCTCAGAGGCGCAACTAGTTGGGTCGGCCGGGGCATATCCGGACCAAATATGATCGTCAAGATCCTTCTCTGGGCCGTCAAATCGCAATACCCAGTGGAGATTGAAGTCCGACATCATAAGCGCATGCCAAAGCTCCGGCAAATAGCCCGTCGGGATCCTCATCCAACCCCAGTCTCCGAAACCCTCTCGCCAGTCGTATTGGACCACCTTCACGACGAACTCTCCTCTTGCAATATCCTTGAGAACCGTCTCATCAGCGAAAAGGGCGAATTTGAATCGCCCCCCCGACATCGTCTTTTCCGCCTCAGCGTGCTCCTTGGAACACACCTCTCGAAGCTGACCAACATCCAGGCCATTGAGCAGCGCCGGATCCTCGTGGGGATCAAGATGAAATAGCTTCTTGAGTCGCTCCAAATCCTTCGTGTATGCTTCTCGACTTTCCCGGTAAGGGCTTCTCCGGCTTCCCTGACTCACTTCGTGGTCATACATCTCATCAGTGCCGACGTATCCAAGTGCAAGATAGATTTGCCGTGTCAAAGCGTCGAGCAACATGTCCCAGTGTTCGTCAGATTCGGGGCTGTAGTATGTGCGGTGGATAGCATATCCCCAGTGACCGTAGTGTTTGAAGTTCTCTGAGAGCGTCCGATCGATCTGTTGTCTTTTAACCCCTCGCTCCGGGCGAGGAGGCTGCCATACGAGGTCAATCATTTCTGCAACCGTTGTCATACTTGTATCTGAAGAGATTTTCAGTAAAAAAACGGTTTGGTGAAGCTCCCCGGGCTATGAAGGAGTACGTCGGGTTGCGTGTGTGAGCAAAAAAGGAGAGAGGGCCTTTGTTGTCCGTGTTGGCAATGTCACCTCTTTTATGATTCTTCGGTAAAATGCTATTGCGTTTATTACGATACTCCGCTTTACGTAAACTGGCGAACAAGCACCAGGGTGTTTGGACAGTGCATAACTCAAAGTCATAATTCGCCTCGATACCTGCTGGAAGGCATTAAACCTGATGTTAGAAGAATGGCTAAGCGTGTTGGTTCAGTTTGACCTATAGAGCTTTCACTTCAATACCAAGTGTTATTAGCTATTCAGCCCTGTATTGTACCCCCAATCTTCTTTTCTATATGCCATGAAGATCAACAAGAATAGATTATAGGCAGCTCCATGGCAATCTACTTTCCTCCAACCACTGACGAAACACCATTGACTACTCTTTACCGATGCACTTCTCCCATGGTACAGAGGGAAAGTTGACGTAACACTTGGGATATATCATGGGGTTCGTAAAGTCCAAGTCCTTGCCTGACGGGATGGTCGGTTCCGGGATGTCATTGCACTCCTTGGGAAGGGGCATCGCGTAAAAGGGTGGACACTTATCGCGGTTCATCGTCTGGTACGGATAGCAGTCAAAGTTGTTGACAAGCGCTCCGTTCAAGTCGGGGAGGAAACTGCGTAGGGTAGTGAGGTCTTTGCCCTTGAGAGGGTAGGGTATCGTGGGGGCTAGTCCTCCTCCGACTATGTAGCCAAAGGCAAGACAGTACTGAGAAATGGTCAGAAAGAAGAGAAAAGAATAGGTTGTGAGAGGGGCTGTTGCTTACATCCTTGTAGAAATAGGCTCCATCGGTCTTTTTGCACTCCTCCTCGCTGATGCACTTTGAGGGAGATGCCAGTAGGCGGTAGCGACTTTTACCGCCTGTCTTCATGGCGGTGACAGTCGCAAACTCGATCTATTTCCCATAATTTAAGATTAGTAGAGTGTTCAGGGTGCCAATACATATCGAAAACATGTGGTAGACTTACAAATCTCTGCTGCGTGTTCTCGGCATACAAGTTGACTGCCTGATCCTTCAGATGATAGTTCAACCATTCACCCTTTGCAAAATGCATCCATACGTAGTCTTCAGGGCGGATATCATCCTCTGACCAGCCTTCCGGAAGCCTGCCGCCAAAGACGGTTTTGAGAGTCTCGTTGAGCTGCCCCATGACGGCTATGAACATGGTTCCGTAGACATTCTCTAGGCTATCTTTCAGGTCCTCAGGCGAGACGCGCTTGACGGCACCGTCAGCTGCAGAAGCCTGTGCAAAGATACCGGAGAAGATTGTCAGCGGGTTGGCGAACTTTCCCAGAGTACTGCCCGGGGAAATATCGCTGATGTGTCCCGACATACCGGCCAGGGATGTCAAGACACCGACAAACATGTTGAGAATGAGGGAATTCTTAGACTCCGGGGGCGTGCCGTATTCCTTGACGAGGTTGTCGATGCGCTTGGACAGGTTTTCGATACCTTTGGTGACCATCTGACCCCATAGCTGATCGATGGCCGCGTGAAGGTTCCCCATCTGAAGATGCACATAGTATGACGGTGGCGGGATATAGTCTGTGCAATTCCTGCCTTTGGGTCCGTCGCACGAGCTCGTGAGTATCTCGAGGCAGTCGAAATTCAAGGTATTCTGGCCCATAACTTTCATGAAGAACTTGTCAGTCCAGTTCCCGGCGCCACGCTCATTCAGGAAGTTGAGGAACCAAGTGGCAGCACCGCTCTGGATCCATCGGCTCGTCAAAGTTTTGGGATCATCCGTATCGAATTTGAGGCTGCAGATCTCATTGGTAAGAGAGTCGGGCCAGTTCCTGTCGATCTCGTCCTGGTCCTCGTCGGGATCATCCACCTCCTTCTTGCCGCCATAGCACATACCAGCAGACTTATGGCAACCCGTACCGCAATGGGCTGTGGACATGCCGCATTCGCCGTTGAGGGAACAGCAAGACCCAAACGTGGAGCCAATGCAGTTGGCGTTGCCATGGTCGGGGCCGCATTTTCCATCCTTGGAGACATCACCCCAGTCGCTGCCTGCCTTGGCCGTACACTTCTCGTCGCACTTGGAAGAAGCAGGCAGGTTGCTACCGCTGGTGAACTCGACAACGTTGGGGTTGATGTTGTATGTGCAGTCGGGGCATGCGTCGCCTCCATAGACGCAACGGCCTCCTCCAGCAACAGCGACGACTTGACCAGCCAAGTTGAGGATCTCGACGCTCTGAGCTCCCGCGTTGAGTTGAGTGTTTCCAGAGTTCAAGCCACCCTTGAGACCGGTGATGGTATCCGTCTTTCCTCCGCTGTGTACTCTCATGGACCAACCCGATGCACCCTGGGGCAGTACGACGGCATATGCACCCTTGTCAGTGGCAGTCTCGTAAGATTCGGGCTTGTTCAGATACTGTTGCTCAATGCCAACATCCTTGGGAGTAGCACTGCATTTCGTGTCCGACAAGATACTCTTGTACCAAAACGCGCCAGTGACCGTGTCGCTGCCAAAGGGTCTCATGACTCCATCTCCCTTGAATGCTGCGATGAAGGAGCCAAGGACACGCTGCCAGCCCTTGTGCGGTAACTTCATGTAGTGGGCAGGTTCAGGATCAGTGTTCTGCTCTGGCCAGATACTACCGACGTAGTGAGACTCGGGGCCGTCGTTCCAAGTCAAAACGTTGACGTAGTAAATGTCGTCTCGGTTTGCCAGGATGTTCTGCATGCGGGTAGGCAAGTTCAGATCGCCGGCTCGGTAGATGTTGGTGTCGTAGGCATCCTTGTACTGCAGCGGGCTGAGACCGATCATGTATTTCTTGTTGTACTTCTTCATACCTGCCATGAGCGGCTTATCAGGCCCGATGTCTCCCGGGAAAGCGCCGCCCTTGCCCTCGCGAAGAGGCCAAGCAGACTCCCAGGAGAAGAGGCCATCAACAACTTGTCCCCAATGCTCCCAAAAGCCCGGATGAAACTCCCAGTATCCAGGGATGGCATCCAGGTTTGGAAGCACAAACACTTGCTGAGCAAACTGGTTGCGCCAGTCCACCCAAGTCATGTTGTTGCTGCCTCCGGAAGAGAATGTCGTGACCATTGGGAAGCCATTGGCACCTCGCTCGTATGCAGCGTGACCAAAGAAGTCAACGAACAATGACTTATAATCAGGTATAGATTTCCGGTCTGGGGGGGTGCCGGCGGCCCAAAGGTCCATACTGATGTGCAGACCAAAACCTTGACCAGCCGCGAAGTCGAACATGTCGTTCATGGTTTCCCGCACAAAGGCCCTGTCGGGCTTGGCGATGTTGAGAGAGAAGCCATCGAGGCCAATGGCTTTGGCATCCTTGATGTCCTGTTGGCGATGCTGGGCGGTCGAGTCTCCAACCATGTAATGGGCGAAGACTTTCTTGCCCGTGGACGAAGGTGATGCAAGTGTGCCTTCGGGGGTCAACAAGAGCGCCCCGAGGAGCGTCTTGGTGAGGTGCCCGAGCCCTCGACGTTGGCTAGGCATATTGAAAGAAGAGGTGAAATTGAATGTGAGGTTGGACTCTTCTACTTGTGAACTAATTGCCTTGCTTCACCTTCATTTTATACCTTCCGTCTTAACACAAGAGCCCACTCTTGAGAAAAGTCGATTCATCGTGTCTGCCCACAACGCATCACACGAAGCATCCACAACGCAAGGGAGGCCTGGAAGTTCATGTCTCATTCTCCAAATTAAAGTTCAACGCCTTCCTTTTACGTTGTCAGATCATTCGGGTCCAATCATTCTTAGAGCGTGTCCAGTTATGCAACGCTACTATCGATCACGCCCACGGCAATATCTCCGAGACTAAGAGGGTTATAGGCTAAAGTCGATACGCTTTCGATAGGTCCAACAACCTAATCCGGACATATACGACGCTAAGTCAATCTGACCCCGGTTGTGAATGCGTTCCCACCAGCCGATGTAGCCGAAGGATTCCCCAGTGCAACCTTCCACCAGTAGCGAAGGGAAATCTGGACGGAGAATTAGGGGTTCATTCGGCCCGTCGGCCTGATCCGCGGATCGGGCCAATCCCAACTGATGTGAGGTTAACTTATGCCATGCGTACGGAGTACTCCGTAGGACCTGTGGAAATAGACTGCCATTTTAGGGAACTGAAGCCCTATCGTGTGGCCCGCTTCGTCGGAAGAAGTCGAAATTAGCTCATTACTAACGTTAACCCGGCAGGCACCAGCCCTGTAAGGATTCTCCAACATTGTCTTCACCGCCATGAAACTGAATACGCTCCCAGCTGGGGTTCTCGGTGTAGTTCTCGAAAGTTTGTGTGACTGACAACATGGCATCTATGATAGAGTGAGCAGGACGCAAATTTACAATGCTCATCTTATTTCTCCCTTAGAATGAGATCGCTTGAGAACACGCTTATCACACTCTATAACTCGTCCATCTTGGCCTGCAGCCCTCCTTCCAAAAGCACATTTTGGTCGCAAACTGTACGAGACTGGAAAACCTTCCCAATCTCAGAGAGATAAAATTTCTAGACGTGTGAGACGTAATAAGACGCCTGAATCTACTGAAGTAATAGTTGCAGGCGACTAGGCCGCTCCGCTACAGGCAAAAAGTAGACCAAAATGACTGCTACAGGGTAAGGCATGATGACTTGATTGTGTTGATAAGTAAATGCCTGTTGCAGGGTTTCCTTGACCTCCGCCCTTGAGTACCTATATAATGAGGCTGAATGCTTTCAATGGTGTGGCAATTATGGCAGAGAATTCAGCTGTCTGTGGAGCATATTGCTGATTAGTGATACTACCACAAAGCTTATATAACATATGGCCTTCTCGCCAGATATGATTCTTTAGTCGCAGTTTTATGTCTTTGGCTTTTTTTCGTCCCCTCTGAGAGTTAAGTTTGCCATAAAGCGGCCAAGCTGTTCCAACCTCCAAGTACTGTGTTGTTTCTTTTGCCGACCCGTCATGATTGACAACGACACGACTTGTACACGTAGCCATTTCTGTAGGCGTAATATAAGTACTGGCCCGTGTTGTGGCTTGCCAGCCTGATCGCGTAACTACGTGATGTGATTGGGGGTAAATGATGCAGGAGAGCGGGCGAAGCAAGGCGAATCTGTGGCTGTGCGAGATAAGGCGTCTCGCGAGGCAACCCTGTTGTTTTTTCTCAGCTGTCGGCTCAGAGAGACAACCTAACACTTTCATCATCTCCAGCCCTATCAAATGATGCGTGTCTAGCGACAACATGTTTGCTGAAAGCGACCACTCTCTGCTCGCGCAATTCCCTGACAAGCGACCTGCATCTCCGAGCTTCGAAGGTGACACTCGATGTGACAAAAAGAGCCGCCTTCAGGCAGTGGAGCCTGATTTTGATCAGGACTTCCTCGGTCTTTTCGAATCCCACCATCTTCCGTCTTTTACTCCAACTTCTAACGATGTATCATTGGACGAGAGTTACATGGAGCTGGATGAGGGCAACGACACAGAACTCGTGTTTAGTCGTGCCGAGTCACCTGCACCTGACACGCTGCCTGACACATGTTTTGGCGTGGTGAGTTCCTGGACAGATTCGAGCAACTGATCCGAGACTAATAAGAACCACGTTTAAAAGATCGCGGTTAGTGCGAACTCGTTATTCTTCCGAGGTCGCCAGGAGAGCCAAGCGACCACAGCTGCAGTTGATATGCGGCCATGTGGGAGTTTCATCAAGTTGTATACTCTAGACTCGAGCAAATATGCGGGGATCGTTACGGAGCCTGCACTGCTCACACTGTTGTCAGAACCTTCGGTGAAGGTCAATGCATCGCTGGTTGCACCAGAATCTCGCTCATCGAAAAGCAAAGCCGAAACACAGGACTCAAGCGGCCTTGAACCAACACCCACTCTCCGCATGGTAGTTTATGGTACAATGAGAAACAGTACCAACGTCGGAAATCTGCTATCCAACGCCGGCCTCTGTTTCCAGCAGCCATCTCCTCGCGATGTTCAGCAACTCGATCTAGACGCTGAATACTTCAATCCACACTACCTTGTTCGACCTGGCTCTCAAATGCCCCGCCTGGAGGATCTGGCCATAGCTAGTGATGATGCGACGACAACTACATGCCTTGACGAGGCGGCCAAGGGTCAACTGATGGGAATCTTTGACATGGCGGGGGACTTAGGCATCAAGCCGACAACAACACCAAGCCCACGACTCCGGTCTCAGTTAAAGCAGTGAACCCGATCTCCCCCATCTCTGACCTAGCTGAAGCTAACAGATATAGGCATCAGCTAACCGCTCTTGCTATGCTCAGCGAGAAGGAATGTTTCTCCCTTGACATGGGGCAATGCGCTTCTCTTTGGGAAGAGTCCGAAGTATGCAGTGACGGGACTAGGTAAATTCCCAAAGTGTGGAATCTGGTGTCAAAGGGGTGCTGATGGATGTTATGGGCAGATATCGTCACAGAATTACAGGACAGGAAACCAGTGAGCCGCCTTTGGTCGCAGGAGGAATCCTCGCCGATGTCAGCATGATGTTCCCTTTTCTCTCCTCTTGCATAGACTGACCATTATGACAGGAAATGGGGCTTGGGAAAACCTTGAGCGTTCTATCACTCATCTGTTGGTCTCTGGATACATTCAGTGACCTCGAAAACACACGAGAAAGACCAACGTCTTTGACGACGTTGGTGGTAACCACCAAGTCAAGTATGAAGCTTCATAAAAGTTCTGAATCGAGTCACTTACCTTTCGTAGCAATCACTGGATGGCAAAATGACATTGAGAAGTGAGTCCAACTTTGTCCATGTGTAATGAATTCCCTTAATTTTATCATCAGGCACATTCATCCCAGTCAATTATCTGTGGCTATCTACCACGGTGCCGATCGAGGTCGTCTCGCGAAACATTTCCGTAACCACGACATTATCTTGACGACTTATCAGACTCTCAGATCTGACTGGGCTGCTAAGGGGCCACTATTCTCTGAAGAATGGTTTCGCGTCGTCCTTGACGAAGGTGAGGAGTATCCATGTGGCATGTTTTTTTCCTCTACTAATGTGTGTAACCATAGCACATCACATTGGCAACCGATCTACTCAAATATTTCGTGCAGCATGTGACCTGAACTGTTTGAGACGCTGGTGTCTCACTGGCACTCCAATACAGAACACCCTGGACAACTACGGAGCTTTGTTGAGCTTCCTCCGAATACCACTTTTTGTTGAAAAGTCCAAATTTGATCATTGGATCTCCAATCCCGTACGGGACGAGCGACCTCATGGCCTCACAAAACTCCGCATTCTTGTTCAAGCAACATGTCTCCGCCGGACGAAGCGGAGCATCAGCCACTCGCACAAACTTCCTAACCGCACGGAAAAGATTGAAAGGGTTGATCTAAATCCAAATGACCGTGAGCTCTACAAGTTCTTTAGTGCCATTGCCACTCGGATTGCGTCCGGATCATCGGAGGACGAGAGCAATGTGCGCTCAACAGATAAGAACGGCAACAAGAATGTTTTGCCCATCATCAACTTCCTACGACGCATTTGCAACCATGGAGAGGATCTCCTGCCGGCTTCTGCCGCGGAAGCATGGAAACTAAAGCAAAGTGGTTTGATGGATTCACAGATGGCTCAGTTCCCTGGAGACAGCTGTGCCCTATGCCACGGCGACTTACATTCGGCCTCGGGGAGCCTCTTGTGCGCCATCTGCCTTTTGGCTAGACAGGGCTCTGAACCTACAGAGACGCCTGGCTCTTCTCGTGTCGAAAGCCCCCAAGGCGAGACTCCTACTTCCCCTCACCATCCATCCGCCAAGGTGGAGGCGTTGATTCGAAATCTAGGTAACGAGCAAGTGGAAAACCAGAACGGATCTGAGGCAAGACCTGTGAAGAGGTAAAGAACGACCCTGCTCTCGATTCCATTGACCCCGCACTAATGTTTCACAGCGTAGTGTTCAGTTACTGGACCAAGATGCTTGACCTTGTTCAGATCGCCTTCCGACAAAGCGGTTATTCCTATGAGCGAATAGACGGCCAAAGCTCCCTTCGACAGAGGCACAGAGCTATGTCTAAGTTTAATAACAACCCTGCATGTACCGTATTGCTGGCGACGATTGGTAGCGCTGGTGAAGGGTAAGTTGGTTGCCTTTGATAGTGTGACAAGAGGCTGACACGAGGACTTACTCGCTACCCAGTATTGACTTGACGGCGGCAAATCACGTGCATTTGATGGAGCCTCATTGGAATCCCATGGCAGAAGAGCAAGCGATTGCTCGCGTTCATCGAATTGGTCAGCGGCGCCCTGTCATCGCCACCAAGTACATAACCCCTCGATCGATTGAGGAAGTAGGTTACCTTAGCACTCTAAACAACAGAGACTTTGACCCAGCTAACGGTTCTATCAACCAGTATGTTCTAGAAATGCAAAAGGAGAAGCTCGCGCTAAGCCGGAAGGCTCTGGACTTCGCTGCCAATTCCCAGCAGGAAGTAGGCAGTGAGCGATGGAAGGTGAGTCAATGTCTCAGAGAGAGATTCTGGTCCTGATTACAAGTAGACATTGAGGCGTTATCTTGATGTAGAGGACGATGTATGAATGTGTTTTTGTCTAGGCTCTGTTTAATATCGCGGCGGACGTACCTCAAACATATTTTCTCATATAGAGCTCTCATTTACATCGGACTAGTCGTGGTACCACGCTTTTCATCAGTTCCTTTCCCTTGCCGTTGGCGTTCCTTTGTTACTTTTTCAACCAGATCATCCCACGAAACACCAAGCCAGGCTGATATTCTCACTGCTCCCTTCTCATTTCGGAGATATTTGGTCCTAGTCTTTGCATTTGGATCTGCACCCTCCATCATCAGGAATTCCATAAAATGAGCTGCTTGTGCCGTGTTATGCTGGGCCGCTCGATGCAAAGGAGTCAAAAAACTCGGACCCCGCCTCCCGTCCACCTCGCAGCCATGCTCCAAGAGATATCGCGCCAAGTTGATTGAGCATGTGGTTGAAGCAACATGGTCCAGTGAATCTCGCCTTCGACTGTTGCTCATACGTCCCAGAGCATTGTGCTTTTCCCAAAATGTAATGAGAAACTGTTCTCTGCTCGCGTCATTTTTAGTTGCCCCTATGACATGCTCCGACACGGAACCCTGGCATGCCACTTTCAGAAGCTCGGGTGTGTCAAAAACAGAATTGAGAACTGGATTCCAAAACCCATGGATCTTGTGTGAATCTGATTCGATCACAGCGGCAAATATGCTACCAAACACCTCCGCAGCGCCAGTGTCGTACGTGCTTTTATACCTAAAACGGTCAAAAACCGCCTTTTGCCATTTTTGTATATCGGTGAGTAGAATCTCTGATAAGGAGACATTGCCACTTTTTATGGCCCTGATGCAAAGCTCTTTGGACAAAATCTCTGGTGTGAAAAACAACTGCAACAAAGGAAGAGATCCCATTGAAGCGGCAGAGATTGCGAGTTCCTTTCGTACTGAATTGGTGAGTTTCTCTATGTAGGGCGAAAGGGCTTTCACGGCCTCAAATTTGTTGGCTGCAACTAGGTCGAACAGAAGCGGCTGAATCTCGTCCACGTTGGACTTGTCAAATTCGGCTAGCTTTGAATGTTTGTTCATCGAGTGACTACTTTGTAGATGGTGCTCGGCCATTCGTCTCGAGATGAATCCAATTTCCGCATACTCACAACCAGGAACGTCACATTTCCATGGCTTGTCGTGATTGTTTTCATGGGATCGGCGATCGGATTCGACGTCAAAACCACGACGGTGGAACCGGCAGCACAGAAATCCACATTTGAAGATATTGGCTCCATAATGGTGCGCGATGATTTGCCTCTTGTGCTTTGTTTCGTAGAGACTGGTGTTGAATCGCTGGCGTAATTCGATCGATACTCGAGAGATGGTGAGTGGGTCAAGATGAATCCATCGTTCAGCTAGAAATCGTCATCAGCAAGGCAGGTCGCCCAGAGGCACGCTGTACTCACAACTTTTGAGACTATAGTCAGCTTTTGAGCAATCCCTCTGGAATTGAAAGACATTCCGAAGCATTTCTGCCAGGTCAGGCTGTGTGGGCTCCAATGCTAGAATGACCTCATTCGTGTTCAAGTCCATGTCCACTTCTGGATCACTCTGTTGGTAGCCTTCAGCTAATCTTGTGTCGCGAAGTTGTTGCAGCAGGTCTATCAGGCTTTCGGGGATTGAGGTCGACTTAGATAGAGCCAGATATTGTTTGATAAGTCTCCACCAGTACGTAGATGCGAAATTGTGAAGTCGATAAGCTCCCGAAAGTATGTAGTCTTCCATCTCTTCTTCCTCAATGGATTCCAAATCGTGATGATCCTGGCAGAGGTAGCAGATACAGCGTATAGCAAGGCTAAGGGTCATGCCTGGTAGTGAGATGGTGCCGTCAATTTGTTCTTTGAAAACAATGTACCTGGACAGAATAGAGTTTAGCTTGTTACCTTGACTGATTGGGTGCAACCTACTCCTTGACGGTGAAGTGAACAAATTGCACATAGTCATCAATCACTTCCACAATTGGACCGCAAAATTCGACCACATTGAGCACTGAGTTGACTCTGGGCTCTTGATCAAGTTGACCCGGATTGAGTACCAACGTTTGTTCTAACTCATGCCTGGTCATGGGTGAAGGTGCACAACTAACCCAGCCTATGATCATACGAGCATTGTGATGGAAGGCCCTGTCAGTCGATGTCTCTATTCTTTGGAGGATTCTTTCGTAACTATTACAAGGGTCAGGCAAAGGGGAAGAGTTGAAAATTGAATGAATCCTTACACCTCGTCCAAAGACTTCGGAAGATCCCTCAGCTCATTGAGAATTGCTTTTACATTGTTCAAGGAGTGAATCATGCTGAAGACTACCTTGACGTACAAGAACATGCCTGGCAAGAACCGTTAGCTCATATCATTAGAAAATAACAGAGAACGACTTGGAAGCAGACCTGCCACAGGAAACTTCTAGAGGACATTTAGAAACCCTTACCTTTTGCGTTGGACGCCAATGGTGCAGCCCAGCCCTCAATTTCGTGACGGACCTCCGGGTCGAAGCCTCTTTTATCAAACCAAGCCTTCATCTGGTGATTCACGAATGTCTGAATACTCCCAGCATTTCGCTGGTCCACCTTGATATCCACCACCTTTCCTCGCAAGGCGGTACTGATGTCGTCCTCAGAGCGACTACTAAGAAGAATTCGACACTTCTTGCATGCGTCTCCCAGCTTAAGGAATTCTTTCAAGAGTCTCGAGCGTTCAGCTAGGTCGACTTCGTCGATGCCATCGATAACCACGTAGACCTCGCCTGCGCATTCGATCAGTGACTGAAGAAGATCAACCGCCTCCTCGAGGCTGTTTCTGAGGTTTTTGTGGCTAGATTGATGCAGCTTCGTCTGCAGGGCGAGAGAATCCGAGGCGAGCTGAAAGACCAAGGAGTGGAAGATGGACAAAGCAGTTGTGCTGGTATCCTTGTAGGTGAGGAAAGCGAAGAGTGTCTGGCTGAGGGGTTGGGTGTGTCTAATCACACTGCTTGCAAGGAGTGTTTTGCCTGAGGAACAACGTTAGTACTCGGACTTCCATAGGTCTCTCAATATTTATGTGCACCTACCGGCTCCTGGGATCCCCTTGAGCCAGAGGATCCGGGTTGTTTCCTTGGAATGGTCTACCCAGTCTTCGAACGACGGGTCGCGAAAGAGCCACTTTCCAGTCCCCTCGCAGACAGCTCCATGGTGCAGGTACAGCTCATGATCGTAAGTCTTGGGAGAAACCTGGGCACGGAGATTAGAGTATTCCTGCTTGATGGCAGCTTCCTCAACCTTGGCGAAGTGCTCGAGTTCTCGCCGTCTGGCCTCGTCAGCGGCACGAATCTCTTCAAGGCGAACTTCGGTCCGCATCAACTCGCGTCGTCGGGCAATGTGTGTTGTGACCAATTTTATCTCGTCTCGTCGCCTTGGCCAAAGCGCCTCAAAAAGGAACTTGAGCCCTGGATCGCCTTCTGTTAGTTTTCTCCTCTGCCAGGTCACCAGAGCCATTAGAAACCCACGGGTCAAGCTAAAGAACTTGATGGCAATCATGTACAAGTCGAGCATGTCTCGGAAAAAGAGAACGAGTATCTCTTGCAGGGGAACGCTGTCGGTGAATATCTTCGTGACCTCGCAAAATTCGGGCATCAGAGACCCGACCTCCTCAAGAGTGTCCGAAATTGCATCGAATGACTGCTTCAAGACATTCGCCCATTGCAGGAGGAGCTTTATCGGACCCCAGATTAAGGCGAGGATGTCGGGCTTTGCCTGCACAAAAGTGTCCACCGCATCGGCGTACTCTTTGAGCCTGCCTAAGAATGGCCCAATTTTGGACAGGTGCCGGAGGCTTCCGGTCTTGCTCTGCTCCTTCTGTAGCTGATCGGTGGCATCGTAGACCTGGTCTATGCTGGTTGTCTGAAGAATCTGCTGATAGAGGTCGGGGTTCTCGAGGTCTTTTTTGAACTTCTCGATCGCCCTATCAAAGGCATGCTTCACAGCATTAGATGAAGGTGCCGCCATGATGCCGTTGAGGATGGATGAGCAGGAACAGATGTGCCATCAGCGAGGTGTTTTTGAGCCTGAGCCACAGCCTGATTTCTGCCCAGCCAGCGAGTCAACCTTGGAAGCGCCTTGCAAGGGGCAATACGGTAGAGCCCATTGGGCGGTAACGGTAGGCTGTGATTGGGCAACGGCAACAGACCTGGAAAATGCCTGCCTCTATAACCGGGCGAAAGTGCAGCATGACGGGCGCAGCCACAGTCGATGCACTCACAATACCACACCAATGAGAATGCATTTTCGGTCACATTGATTAAGAAGATGTCTCACCCTGCCGTTTTTATCCGCCTTGGCTGGTGCCGGACGGTATTTGTGTGACAACACAGCAAACTCGGTCCGCAACGAAGCAGCCTGATTTTTTCTTTCGGGGCGAAATACAACCCAAGTTATCTTGAAGTCCCTGGCTCCTCAGAGGATACTTCCCCTCCACTTCCTATGCTTCTCGTTACATCACAGAACACTGTTCCACATATCGGAGGCTACATCTTGCATAGCTCGAGCATCTGAATCTCTTCTAAGGTAGTGAGCAGGGGTCACATCGTAATTCTTAGCCAGATCAATCAACATCAACTAGAGAGTGTGCAAAAATAATGACCACATCGCCATTATGAGATGCAAAAACATACAA
Organism: Fusarium vanettenii 77-13-4; assembly: GCF_000151355.1. Lineage (NCBI taxonomy): Eukaryota > Fungi > Ascomycota > Sordariomycetes > Hypocreales > Nectriaceae > Fusarium > Fusarium vanettenii. The sequence continues at coordinate 153,717 of NW_003315828.1, read as the reverse complement.
CAGCGGGTATTCGCTGGTCGTCACCGACCCAACTACTAATCCGCCCCTTGCCAGCTTGTCGCACGGAGAGCAGACGGGATCCAGAATTCTCTAGCAGGTATGGTCGTATGTGAGAGAGGCGTTGGCTAGGAAAGCTCATAGGGACGACAGAACAGTTGTGAGTTGAAGATATTGTAACCTATTTCTCGATTGAGAACTCATTACACGAGGTGGTGACTCTAAAAAACACTTGTCCTTCAAGAAGCAAGACTTAGCTGAATTTTCCGTGAAATATCGTCTTGTTTCTGACTCACTTACTTCATGCGGTTATGAATTCTTCAGTGAAGCCTAGTATTCATTCAGCCCGAAGGGCGTTTTACTCAGTCAGAAAAAAAGAGCATAAAACTTTTTCTGATTGGCTAATTGGCATGGTCTATGCTCAACTCGTGCTTGAATTGGTCAGTTGTCAACGCTAACGACGCCACTACATGGGAAAGCCCGCGATCGTTGACTAGGTAACGCTTTTGGCAAGCTCTCCAGGAGCTTTAAGGTTGTCCTTCAATCAACTCCGGCCTCCAAGCGCGATTCTGGCCGGAGCACCGACATGGCGTCTGCTTTCCCTTTGCCGTCAAAACTATTATCCACCAAACCTTACGAGGTTGCTAACGACATCTCGGCTCACATATCACCTGCCTCCGGTCGAGCGGTGAAGTGTCCCCTCCTTCCCTGATCGTTCGAACCTAATCAAAACACCCTACAGACAACCTCCCATATCGAGATCTGTCACGCTACGGTACATCTAAGCAAACCCTCGCTGCCCAAGCGGTACCTACCCGGTCGTCTGCATGGGTAAGAGGCGGATAACAATATATGCAGCCGGATGGAGAATAATATACCCCAGGCAGTTCGGAACTGCCATACTTGCAAGCAAGACCTGCCCGAGGTCGAGTTTCGAAGCGTCAAGGACCCTGCGAGGCTTACGAGACAGTATAGTAGCTATAGGGCACGCCAAAAGGAGCGAGTGGCCGAATCCCGAGCCGCCGTTGCCGCCATGCGGAACATCGCCTCGAGGCTATCGCCGCGCAGAACGACGAAGAGGACCGATTCTCAGGCTCAATTAACGCCTCCACGGCGAAACGCGCAAGCGCTCGTATCCATCAATAGCTCACAACCCCCTGCAACGCCTGCTATATTCCGTGGTCTAGCGCCCGTCCTCCAGGGACTGCCTAGACCTCTGCTGGGCCCATCTACCTCAAGCGCAGCGGAAGGAGCCCTCCCTATCCCTCCCACCTTAAGCCCGCCAAGAGTAGTTCTAGGCACGCCGATTCCTAGTGACACGACCACAACGGCTCCTATTGTGCTAGGCACGCCTGTGCCACAGGAATCATTCCCTACCACTGCTTCATTACTGCCACAGGGTCATCGCCGCGGCCGCTATACACATCAAGGCATCATGAACCGACGGCCACGGCCACAGCTTCAAGAACGACAGTTTAATCAGATAGTTAATCCACCTTTTACAGGGGACCTTGATTTGCCTGCCCTTAGTGAGGAGGATCGGGCGCTTATGCGGGAGTTCTATACTGCCCTGAATGACGACAAGATGCATAGTTGCATTCGCTGCCGGGAGCATTGGTTCGATATGAAGAAAAACAGCTTAGGAGTCTACAGCCGCTACATTAGTCGAGATAGGGAGAGAACCGCTGACGAGCCCTACTTCTTTAGCGCTGCGAATAGCCTTGACTTCGGGGAAGTCCCCGGTAATCTACCTAGCCTAACGATGGTTGAGGAGATGCTGATTGCTAGGGTTCACGTACACGTGAAGGTCCTACAGGTACGTGGCTCTCAGTATAAATACCGCGGCCATATTGTCCACTTCCTTCGCAATGTTAGTAGGCTATTTGAAGAGCTCCCGGTCCTACCTAAAGAGCTAGATATCGTGCTCCTGCGGCCTCCTAATATGGAGGGCGACCCTCACTTCCAGCAGCAGTTTACTCGCGATTTCCGGGTACGCCGCTCATGCCTGTTGACCTGGCTGCATTACCTACAGCGCCACCACCCGGGCTATCGCGATATCGTTATGAGGCAGGATCGCTTGCAACGGCTTCCTCTTGACGGCAGCATAGTTGCTTCCGTTGCTAGCCAAGTGGCTAACATACCTAACGGCGAGGCCCCCCAAGGTCCCGTTGAGGAGGATATAGAAGAGGATCCAGCAGATGCAGATGCATCGGCGATCCCCGATTTGCAGGTTACAGACACCGAATTAAACGCCCTGCAGTCCCGATTGCTTCATAGTACCCCTGACCCTAAGCGTATAGCCGATCTTAAGCATATACCGCCTAACGCGCAGGCTCAACACCAGATGCCACTACCTTCCATTCGCAGGACTCCTATCAACGAATTCAACCGTTCCCAGCCGCTATTGACGCTCGCGTTCCCCACCCTCTACCCCGACGGCAAGGCGGACTTCGTGGAGCCTCGCCTACGGAGCGTCACGTACCAGGACTACCTTGCCCATGCGATGAGATGGCAAGACGGACGTTTTGCCCGGCATAAGACGTGGCCTTTTGTCGCCCTCAACACGCTATTACGTGCGCAGGTCAGAAAGCGGAGCAACTACTCGGTCAAGCAACACGAAGGCCGCCGCCGTCAACCCCTTACGCGCGCTGACATAGAGGAAGCGATGGCTAAGCCTAACGAGCCAGAGGCTCAGGCCCTGATCCAGTCGATCACGCGCCAAGCCGCCATAATCAGGGGCACCCGTCCATATTGGTATAAGCAAAGGAAGGAATTGGAGGCATGTGCCTACAATCTAGGCAGGCCTGGCCTTTTCGTTACAGCAAGTGCGGCTAATTACCACTGGGAGTCCCTATATCGTCATATGCCTCGATTCCAGGAGTAGAAAGCAGCTCCTGAGGCGGCGCGAATGGCTCTATCCCGGCAACTGCTGCGAGACAACGCCCACATTGCCGCTTATCACTTCCATAAGCGATATACGCTCTTTAGGACTATTATCCTAAGGCAGAAGTTCAACCTAACGGACTTTTAGGGTCGCTACGAGTGGCAGGGCAGGGGTTCCAGTCACCACCACGGCCTATATTAGCTAAGTGGCCACCCGGACTTAGATCCCGATGACAGCCAGTCCCGGGAGCGATTTGCCCGAATCTAGGGATATCACGTATCCGCTATCAACCCAGAGCCTCAGAGGGTGCAGGCACCTAGGGAAGGGAATCCCTTGATCAGTAATCTATTAGAACATCCCCTTACCGTCCAGTTCCTGTCGATGGTGGTAAACCGCGTGCAGCGCCATCACTGCAACAACTACTATATGCAGCTCAGCAAGCATACCAAGCAGGTAGAGTACCGCTTTGGATTTCCTCACGGGCAGCGCCTGCTAGCCTCCCTTGAAAAGGTTCCTCATTCTAAGCACTAGAGCTTTAGGGGCGAGCGGAACAATAGCCAGATAAACCACTACAACCGCTTACTTGCCGTTACGTGGCTAGCCAATACAGATGTCTCACCCTGCACGAGCCTGCAGCAGGTGATCGATTACGCAGCTAAATACTACTCCAAGTCGGAGAAGAAGAGTGAGTCTTTTGCCCAGATTGGGAAGGCCCTGATGCCCCGGGTCAAGGACCACAACCCGCTGATTTCCTTCACGTCAAAGCTCCTAAATCAGCTAATTGCTAAGCGAGACTACTCGAAGCAGGAGGTTAGCCACTTACTCCTCAGTCTGCCATTACAAGAGGGCTCACGAACCTACTTACACATTAATTGCCGTAATCCTGACATGCATTCCCGCTCTTTACGGATTGACGCCGATAAGGTTAACGAGGCCCCCAACGTCTACGAAAAGTACTATCAACGCCCCGAATCCCTAGAGGACCTAACCTATGTTTCCTTTCTCAAATACTGGAATTTCCACTCTAGGGACCCTTCCAAGTGGAAGCAATAGCAGCCAGCCAACATCAACGGCAGGCCGCATGTATTAGTCTACTTTCCTCGCTATCAGGCTGATCCAGAAGGCCAACAGTGGCCAGAGTACTGCCGCGTAAAGCTGGCATTGAACCACCCACATCGTCGGCATGATGAGCTCCTCATATTTGACGGCCATCGTTTTAATTCTCACGCTCAGGCCTTCTCCTATTATTAGCAGCACCACAGTCATGGTAATGACCATTACGGCCGGCCAAAAGAGGTTCGATTACAACCTCAAGAGGATCAATACGAGGCTCTGCCAGTAGAGGAGGAATTTAATGACGAAGACTGGATCCGTCTCGCCGCCCTTTTACCTGACAACCCCCTTACCCAGGAAGGTCTTGACCTACTTGGCCGCCGCGATATCGATATCAATTACGACTAGACACAGCATGTGGGCACTTATTCAGAGTTTCGAGACAGCTACTAGAAAGACCTCATCGCTAGCAACCCTATAGCCAACGATGTGGAGGTCCTTGGCCCTCACTGGCGTGATCAGCTCAACCCGCAACAGCGGTTAGTGTACGATACCTTCATAGGTCACTTCCAGGCGCAAAATCCTACTCAAATCCTTCTCCACGTTGACGGCGGCGGTGGCACGGGCAAGTCCTTCCTTATCAAGGTACTTTCCTCCCACCTTCAGGCGGCTGCCCTGCCCAATCCTAGTCCTATTTGCCGCGTAGCGCCAACAGGCGTTGCGAGTAACCAGATACAGGGCAGCACCATACATTCGCTACTCCGTCTCCCAGTAGGCAGTGCCTTTACCGAGCTTCGCCCAGCTAACGCTGCTGCCCTTCAGTCCCGCCTACGGCACGTCAGGTACCTCGTCATCGATGAAAAGAGCATGCTAGGACTTAAGCAGCTCGGGCGAATTGATTCTCGCCTGCGACAGGCCTTTCCACAGCGTAGCCTCGAGTTCTTTGGTGGTGTGAGCATCTTGCTTATGGGCGATTTCTTCCAGCTACCACCCGTCCGACAAAAGCCGCTATATTCAACCGCCAGCACTGGCCTATCTTCGTTGGAAAGGAGAGGACAGGTGGCCTACCGGCTATTTGACCGCACCGTCTTCCTAACCACGGTGCAGCGCCAGACTAGTGATAATCAGGCCCGGTTCCGCCAGGCCTTGCAAGAACTGCGTGAAGTCAAGTTATCTATACCCTCCTGGGACCTCCTTAGCAGTCGGGTGCAGGCCAAGCTAACGCAGAGCGAGGTTAACAGATTCAAGGCCGCTATGCGGGTATATTCTACGAAGGCCCGGGTCAACGAATACAATTACGAGCATATAGTGCACCTCAACGCCCCGGCAATACAGGTGGAGGCAAAGAACCTAGGCAAAGGCGCGGGGCAGGCGCCAAGCGACCATGCTAGCAATCTATCCAACAAGTTTGCTATTGCTAGAGGTGCCAGGGTAATGCTCACAACTAATTTGTGGCAACCAGCTGGCCTGGTTAATGGCGCCCAGGGTACGATATACGATATCGCCTGGAATAAAGGCGCCAAACCATGGGAAGACCCTCCGGCCGTTATTATGGTGGATTTCGATAGCTACGATGGACCGCCGTATCTAACAACTAACGAGGGCAGGAAAATCGTACCCATCCTTCCAGTCACGCGTGATTTCCTAGTGGGCAACGAGACTTGCGCTCGCAAGCAGTTTCCCCTAATCGTGGCATTTGCTATCACTATTCACAAATGCCAGAGTCTAACGAAGGATCAGATAGTTACTAACCTCGCTACACGCGACTTCCAGGCCGGTATTAGTTATGTTGCTGTCTCACGAGTTACCTCGCTGAAAGGCCTACTGCTTGAGGCGCCTTTCGATCGTCACAGCCTCTATAACCACACGCCCACGGAAGGTTTATACGCCTGCGTTTCCTACGTACTGCGATTATGGCTAACTACAAAGCAGGGATAAAGATACGCCTTGCTGACCAACAACGCCGTCAGGCTCAGCTACTGATCGATCCGCCATATCCACCACGGTACATTGACTAAACGACATTTTCCTATAAGCTACAGGGAAGGGGGAACTCGATATACAGAATATAGTTAATTAGGCCTAGAAGGAAGTGGTAGAGGGACCCCTATGTCTATCAGTCAACTCCCTTACTACAGGTTTGAAGTGGTTCTGATAGCTGGTTATCGCCACAGTCGAAAGGGGGCCTCCCAGAAGAGTTTAATAGCAGGTAGACGGTATTTACCCTTCGGGCTGAATATTCAGCCGTTAAGTCCCTTGCCTTGGCAACTTAACGGGTGTTCGAAGTATTTTAAGATTTACAGTGGAGTCGAAACAATATCAGGTCGTCGAGACTCGTGACAAACCCCCCATCAATCACCCCCCCTCACCTGCTGTCGATACTCATCAAAGTCCAGAGCAGCCCAGACAAATGAAACCTTTCCCCCTTCAAACCAATAGATGGCATGCTCATGAAAGGTCACAGGGTTTCCACTGGGTCCCGCGTTCCCCCACACTCCCACTGAAACACCCGTGAACTTGATTCGAACGGCAACCGTCCCCGATTGGTTATCAACCAGCATGTCTTCTAGCTCCAGCTTTATTGACTCAATTGCCTCCTGGCTCTTTCCGATTGGTTTCATGTAGTCTGATGTTGTCATCGTGCGGCCATTGTGGGTGACAATGGGTTGAACAAAATTCCCCAGCTCGGTTTCCATAGTCCTGTTATTCATGCTGGCGATGTACTGGTGGTATTGTGCCCTAAGGTCCAGTGATGTTGGCGCTCGCTGTGCAACTCCATCAGGAGTTCTCGGTGCGCTAGGTTGCCTTGCTTGACGTGCATCATTGTCTTGTATCGTTTTGAAGGTTGAGAGACGACCATCAACAAACCAGGCCATGATGACCTCCTGGTACTCGGAAGTGGCACTCCCATCTTGAGCGCTTTCGATTCTGATGATTCTGGCAGCTATAGCTTGGGAGTCATGGTCCACGATATAGCTATCTAGCTCCGCCTTTCGGTTTCCGTCTTCAACGCTGGAGCGAAGAAAGGCAATGAACTCGTCGCGCTTTTGTGAGCCGCCAACGATATCAACAGTTGGCTGGATGTAGGCTTCAAGCTCTTCCCATTTGCCATAGTCCTGACAATCCAGTATAGCCTCGAATGAGGAGATGATTTCCTCAGATGAGAGATTCGAGGCCATGGCGTTGACGGGGTCTGGTACCTGCGGATGACGGGGCCGACTCAGTGTGAGGCCCTAGGCAGATGGAGAGAAGACTCAAGTATGATTCGGGGCATTTAAAAGTGTTCTAACTTTCATATATAGTACTGACCCCATCCTTATTTTAGATTAGATGCTGACTGCATGTCCTTGTTTTCGCCAGCTGCAACCTGACTTCTACTGTATGTCTCACATCGATCTGCCTCATTAGTGGATGGCGCCCCGTTTCTACCGATGCAGTTTAGCACATCTGCTTGGAAATGGCGCCTCGATGCACTGTCATCATTATCTAATTATTCTATCTCGTGTCTTCATTCGTGGCATTTCTTGCGTTTAGCCGTTTGTCTCCACGAGATGCTCTAGTTTACACGCCTATCTAAGCTGCGTTTTAGGCATGGGCTCGTTCTTTACCATTAGCTCCAACATTAATATTAACGAGCTCAATGTCACTCCTGTTGCTCTTCTTGTCGTCATCACCATCGGTGCTAAACTCGGCCGACTCTGCAGCATGACGACTCGCTATCGCTCGGCTCCCGCCTGTTGATGGTCCAGCGTATGGACCTTCGCCAAGCTCCTCGAACCCACTTTGGCCTGGCCTTCGAGTAACTGTCGATTTTGTCACCCTTCCAGACTCGTTGTAGTCGTATTGGTAAGATGCTCCAAAGTTGCGGCGGAGGTAGGGTCGGAGGGAGGGGAGACAGGCAATGATGAGGCCGACGTAAACATCCAACGCGCTCCATAGTTCTGTTGAAGTTGGTTAGTCTTGTTAGTTACTCTTCACGTGTCAGAGGGCATGTTTTTTTTAGGTATCACATACCGATTGTTGTGATGGCTCGAAAGCTCCCATCATGACTTAGAAGGACTGTCAAGAATCGCGTCAAAGAAAAGGCGATGTCAATCAAGCCAAGAAGAAAGACGCAATAGACGCCAATCTTGGTTTTGGTCCGCATGTTTAGGTTTTGTAGGATGAGGAAAGGGAGGGCAAAGACTGAAGGCAAAGTGAGTTTCATCAAGTGTTAGACAACTAGCTGAGTATGACTTACGAGCAAGACTTCCGGTGAAGTGCAAAGCCCAAGCTACCTCAAAAACGAGCTTGAGATCATCTTCGGGGCACATTTTCTCTGGCTCTTTGATTGACCTTGGGGACCCTTATCAGTAACGGCCACCCGTAACAACGAGAGCGATCATCATCAAGGAAAATGAGCATTCGACGTACCAATTCCTTTCGATTGGGAAACAGAGGAACAGCTGCAGTGCGATCGACACGATATAGGCAGCCACACAATAAATGATTGTTGCCCACAATAGCATCCTTCTCTTCTTCATGAACGGTGGGAATAGTTGGAGGTAGACTGAAATGAGAGCAGCCTTGCAGAGGTAGAACGTGGTGAAGAATGGGATGACTGAGGCCCAGATCATCTAAAAGCATGTCAGCTTCGGGTCTCCAATACGAAGTTGATGGAACCCGCTGGGGACAGGTCAACACCAAAAACAGCCGTGACCTACCTTCAGTACATGCTCAAACTCTTCTACCGAGTCTGCCTCGTAGTTGGTGAGAGTATAATTAATGTGGGCCTCTAATGCTCCGTGTTTTTTGAGTAGAATGTCAAAAGCTGATGTCGACACCGCTGAGAGCCAAGCTAAGATCATGATGAAATCGCTAACCAAGAGTCGTCGCTTCTGAATGACGATGCGAAGATAGATGCGCGCCGCGATGACCAGAGCTGCCACTACGATGAGCGTGTAGATGGTGCCCTGTTGTTGAATGTCAGTGCCCATCACAAACACGCAGATCACCCCGGAAAAAACTCGAAAGAGGAGCCTCGCCCGGCGATCCGGGGTGGCGTCCAGCACCTACCAGCACGGCAGCACCCGACGGCGCCGGAGCCATTTTGGCCGAGTCGGAGATCAAGTCAACCAACAACAAGACACCCCAGAAGAAAAGAGGCTCTGTAGTTGGAGGAGGGTGAAACCTTCAGCAAAAGATGGACATGGCAGGTTACCGAATCCCTGGGAAGAGGCAAGTTAAGAGCATGCTGTTACCAGGTGGGCTCAAGGGTCCCCCCGGAACAGCAGGCAGATAACCAAGGAGGCATGGTTAGATATGCACGCCACTGGGAAGTAACCGAGCCATGCTGCCAATGGGAGCTACCCCGGCAATGTCGTTCTAAGCTTAATCACTGTCGTTGCTAACGATATCGAGGTTGGCGCCACCGATGCGGCGACTCGTACTGGAATGTCGGAATCCTGCGCGGACAACCCTTGATTTGCGGAAATAATGTCTGTCGATAAGATGGCCCAATGATAGGGAAGGGTAATTAAAGCCATTTTTATGCAGGGGAACGGTCTAATGCACGCCATGGTCAAAGTGGCTGCATCCTACATGGAACTATTCCCATCTACGGCATCAGGTGGATTTGTTGGGTTTCTTCCAGCTTCTTCATTAAGGAGTGGCCAGATCATTGATTGTGCATGACTCAGTTTCTACAGGAATCACTGTTTAATTCCGACAGAGGCGGTGCACACGATGGATTCATAAATAACGTCTTGTCCAAGCTCATTCGGCTTGGCCGCTGGCTAAAGGACCCAGACATAATTAACTTGTTATCAGTGCTTGTGCACACAGACCCCCCTCTTCCTCAGCTTGGCTGCATTAGCCTTGCCCTCATCCGAGAGCGACTTGGCGGCGAAGCCTCCGATGGTGCGACGGGCAAGCTTTGTGCTGGTCTTGTCGTCATTGGGGAACTTGGCCTTGACTCCAAAGTCTTGTCCATCAGCCACGTAAAGAACCTCTCCACCGACCATGGTGAGCAGAACGCGCTGGCGACCGAGCTCCTCGTCGGGAACCTTGAAGAAGTTCTTTTCGAGAACGATGATGTCCGCCAGCTTGCCGGTCTCGAGCGAGCCGATCTGCTTATCGGCCCGCAGGAACCGAGCGCCGTTGATGGTGATTGAGTGAAGGGCAGACTTGCGGGAGATGCCCTCGCCTGCTGGGAAGACGCCCACAAATGGTGGTCCTTGGCTGGCGGGCGAGTTGGGGTTTTCTGTGTCTCCCGAGCGAGTGACGGCCACCTTGAGAGCAAGGAATTCGTCAAGGGGGTCAATCTGTGGTTGTTAGAATGCGAAAACATCAAGAATTTGGCTAATACTTACTGGCCAGTCACTTCCGTACACAAGAGGCCGTCCGCCTTTCTCGAATTGAGCCCAGGCTTGCAGGTTGTCAAGTCGATCATCGCCAATGGACTTGAATGTGTCGGGAATGTACGAAGAGGCAAGCTGCGCCCATTGGTAACTGACAATCGGGTCAACACCAAGCTTGGCAAATCTTGGCCAATCCTTCTCGTGGGAGAGCTCGTCGTGAGCGAGACCCAGCTTGAAGCTCTTTCGCGGGTGCTTCTTGCGGAACGACTCGGCTGCGTTGAGACCGATCCGGACCGCAAGATCGCCGTCGACGTGCAATTGAGCGTCAATGCCTGCCAAGAACAGAAGCTCAAGGGTCTTGGTGAGGATCTCGGGCTTCCAATACGGATCGTTCAGAGAATCCGGATCGGGCGCCCACTTGTCATCGGATCCGTTGACAGGAAGCAAGTAGGGCTCAATGAGCGCCGCAGTGTTGGCGGGATAAGTAATGACGCCGTCAATGAAGGCCTTGATAGCCTGCCATTTGGTGGTGGGCTTGGGTCCGATGGGGGTAGAGTCGTGGTATTTCTTGAAGCGGGCCACAACTTCTTTCACATGAGCAGGCACATCTTCGAGAGTCTTTGGGGCCTCAATTCGCCAGTCAAAGTAGGCTCGCGATGTGAGGTTTCCCTCTTTCTTGAGAGCCCTGAAGACAGTATGGTGCTCCTCGGACGCGGCGGCATCCTGGAAGGTGGTGATGCCGGCCTCGCGCAGGAGCTTAAGAGCAGCACGGCCAGCTTCCAGGTTCTCCTCCTCCGTAGCGGGAGGTGGGCCTACCAAGAGGTTGTATGCATCGTCCTGAAGGACACCGGAGGGCTCGTTGCTGCCAGGAAGGCGGACGATCTTGCCATTGGAGGGATCCTTCGTGCTGGCATCGATCTTGGAAAGGTCCAGCGCTCTAGAGTTGGCGATGACAGTGTGGTAGTCGCTAGAGCGAACGATGATGGGGCGCTTGGTTTTGATCTTGTCCAGCTGAGCTTTGCCCACTGTGCCACTCTTATCAACGAGACCGGCGTAGTCCATGTTGACAACTTCAAGCCAGTCATCGTCGGTCTTGCCGGTCTCCCCATCAATACATCCTTGAATGTGCTTGATGACGTCCTCAATGGGCAGAGTCTGGTAACTAAGGTTGCACTTGAGAAGGAAGAGACCGCCAGAAAGGAGATGCATGTGCGAATCAACCAGTCCAGGCATGGCCATGCGACCCTTAAGATCTACGACCTTGGTCTTCTTCCCGATGTAATTCTTGATCTTGTTCTCAGCTCCGACATAAGTGATCTTGCCACCATGAACAGCTAGTGCCGATACCGGGGTATCGCACGATCCCATGGTGTGGATGTTTCCATTTCGAAGGACGATGTCGGCGGGCTGTGCAACAGTTGAAGCTCCGGCAACTGGATTCAAGGCAGCCAATAAGGCGCCAACACAAAGAGAGACAAGACCACGGGCCATGGTAGAGGATGTACCAACGATGGGCGATAGAAAAGATGCGGCCTTGGAGAAACAGCTCTGTCTTGATGCGGGAAAAGCATCTATAAGTATCGATCGTGAGCTGGTCCTTGCTCTCCGCAGCGGGGTTCAACCACGGGTGATCAGCAATACAACAACCTTGCCTTTACGAAGGATCAAGAACTATTGGTAGAAAATGAGGCCAGAATCTCCAGCATTACAGACCACTTGCAGGAGTTCGTGCCTGGCGGCTATATCGCCCCGATTGGGAGTAGCCTGGCGGGTGAATATGCTTGTTATGCGCCCCTGGAAGCCTCGACCGTTGCAGGGATCTTTGCTCATCGGACCCCGGACTTTTGACCGCTGGGGTTAAGGTTTCAGGAATTGCATCCTTTTACCCAGAGAGGGCTAGGAGGACCCTCAGTCTCGCGATATAGCAGGTCTTCTATCATGACCGCCTCTTTTGGGATGCTCGGGAGATGGCTGTGGCCATATGGTGATAAGACTTTTTGTGATGGATATTCGGGCTCCGTTGAAAGCCCGAGATGATGCTGTCATGTCCGTCCCATCTTTCTGCTGACAGATGATAGGCTCATCTTTCTCTCTAGTGCCCGAACCCCCGAGTTCTCTGTACGGATACCTCGTAGCACCCAGGGGAGAGCATGCATCGACGGTCTGGAACAATGTGGTATTATTAAGCAGTCATCACCTTTTTATCAGATAAAGAATGCGTCAGACATAGTATCGATTTGAACTGCTTCCAGTGAATAAACCCGTTCGCATCAGACACCTCATGCCCCAGAAGAGGGTCCAAATCTCGCTACTTGAACACAATCCACCCCCAGGATTCCCTCAGATTGAGTTTGATCTCTGTGTTGATACCCTCGCGATCCACCCATGAAGATTCCCCCCCACTGTTGAGCGGACATCCCCCTCGATTGGACTATCGTCGTCCGAGTCTAGATTATCAATCCACTCATGTTCGCGGATAGCTCTCTCCGCAACGGGGAACCCATCTTCACCACGAAGCCATGTAAAGATATTTCGGGTCACAGCTTCTGAGTTTTCGTCTTCTGAGTCGAGGTCATCGTAGTCGAGCCCCTCATAGTTGTCAACAATATGATCATGACAATGATTTGTAATTTGACCATTTTTCGAGCGGAGGATACTTGACTTGAGACGATCTTGGCAATACTGCTGTACCTCTTTCCTATCGTTGCAGGACCAGGTAAAGCATGCATACGCGAGACGGTGAGGCATGCCACAGAGCGCGTGCTCGTGGACATCTAAATTCGTGTCTTCAATTGCAGTGGAGCCGAATGGCGGAAACGGGAAGAGCGGCGGTGTTGTATAGTCGACCCCGTGCGTAAGATACAAGAGACGACATTCGTCAGCACGAGAAATCTTTCCCTCACCGAGTGTCTCCAAGAGCGCCGGGGCCTGAATGAATGATGCGAATGTCCCTGTCCATGCAGCTGCACTGAGATCAATAGCCCACCAACCTCCTCGGGCTTCTCGGAGGGAACGGTTATGGGTTCCGGTCAGGAAGGCGCCAACCCATAGAAACCCGAGTTCTGGGTCACGCTTTATCAAAGTCCGCAATAGTTGATGTGGATCTTTGACTGCATCCAGAAATGCGAATGAACCCTGTAGCCAGATCCCACAGATGTTGGATGCCACGTCAGGTTCAAAAAAGATGCTGTCCAGAAGTGCTTTTAGACCTCTCGGATTGCAGCTCAGCGTTAGAAGTCGGTCAAATTGATGATGGGCCTCAATCGTAAGCAACGAGGCCAGAGGTCCTTTATCCTTCTGGTCTGACTTTTTTGAAAGCTTAGGGATGGCAAGTTCAATTTGCCTGTTGTCGTACTTGGCCAGTGGAATCGACAGGGCGGCTGTGAGGGCTGCTTGACTTTGATCATGAATATTGTGGAGGTCGCAATAATCAGATAAGTAGCGAAGGGCAGCGGTTGAAGAGACTGTAGCCTGCTCAAGGGTTGAATTTGAGTCCGGAGAATTGCATGAAAGGACGAATCGCTGTTCCGAAACCAGTTTGACAGTCCACGGAGACTGAAGAACTCCCTTAGGGCTGCAGAATTCCGCTTCCCAACCGCTTCCTTCCGACAAGATGGAATTCCACCAGTTCGCAGCACTTTCTTCAGCTTGGCCAATGTTAACTAGGACAGGGTCTTTGCCCACTTCCGGCATCCCCGAGCCGTTGGGGGCGTCTTGATTGGTTTGGGAGATGCATGCCCCCGGGATGAGTTCGGCCCATCGCGCTGAGAGGACATACGACCAACCCAACATTAATATTGGGATGTGATTGTTGTCTGTGCCAAAGATATCCGGTAGAACCGTCATTGAACGTTGCGGATCCGATGTTAGAACTACCGGGGTCTTTTCCTTCCAAGCCACTTGGAAAAGCACTTCATCCTGGAAAGGAGGAAGATGCTCATCACTGATGGTCCATGTAGTTTTCCCCTTTGTGACAGCAGCATTGCTGAAAGTGTTGACAAGGAGATTCTCGGGGAAGTAGGGGTGGTTTGGAAAGGCAGTTTCCAGGCGAGATAGGCAATTCATTGGTAGTGCTGGGTCTTGCGACGCCAACTCGCACAGCCTGGACCACGTCCGGTATCCTCGCTCGAACATGGCTCGAGTAGCCTGTTCTCCAGGACGAATCACATCCTCCATGTTGCGAAATATGAGAGTAAAGATTAGCTACCGAAGCAGCTCCGGGAGAATGAGAGATCGATCGATGTCAGTGTTTGAGAGTAGACAAAGCAACGCACGCAGGTGCCTGGCTTGAAGACGCCACGGGTATTTCTCGGGTAACAGATTACTTCACATTTCTATATCCTCTCAGCAGATACTGCCGCAGCATTGTTGATGCCAAGTGTTTTCAATTCTACAGCTTGCTTAATCTATGATAATGTATATGCCCTTAATACTCAATGCCAAGATAATCCAAAGACGCCTGCATCGCCGTGCCAAATCATGCAAGACTTGACAACTCCTATGCCAATACCTCGTGTACATGCAGATCCTGGTCTTCCTGACATGCAGCGCAGCCTCACTGGCGGCTTTCAAACAAAACGACTTTTGTACATGGTCTATTCAGCCCTCACAATCATCCAGTGTCTCAGATACGCCCATTTCAGGGGACAGAAGCAGGCTTGCTGGGCTCGGGCGCGGGAGCGGGCTTTTTAACTCCTCCGTATCTATGGCCGTCACCACTAGGTAAGACCGGATCATCCCCAATAGGTTCCGTAACCCACGACGGGGGAATTTGAGTAAGGTAGTCGTACCA
Source organism: Fusarium vanettenii 77-13-4 (assembly GCF_000151355.1). NCBI lineage: Eukaryota > Fungi > Ascomycota > Sordariomycetes > Hypocreales > Nectriaceae > Fusarium > Fusarium vanettenii. Next base: position 138,653 of record NW_003315828.1, on the reverse strand, counting down.
CCAGTCACCCATCTTGTGATAACCATCGGGCTTTGGATGAATGCAGTCGTATAGTTGATCAAGCGGGAAATCGGTGAAGTCGACAGCAAGGATACGTCTGCCTCGTAGTCTGCGCTCCTTGACAAGGCTGGGAATCATGCTGATGAATGCCTCATGGTTGGCTGACTTGTGGGGGTCACAAGTCGGCAAAATCATTGCCACAAGCATCACGGCGTCGGGGCATGCCTCAAACATCTGGTCGATCAGAGCACCCAGACGATCTGCCATCCCCTGAGGGTCGTTTCCTTCTGTCGAGTACCGGGCTCTGTCTTCCAGATCATTTGTACCCGCGTGGAGAAGAATGAGGTTAGGGCGGTGCAGTAGAGAAGGATCAACATGATCTGCCATGAACTGGATCGTCTTTCCCGGCCAAGCAGCCTAATTCATAGTTAGCCATCCATCTGATAGGGGATATGCATCAGTGCTCACAAAGTTTCCGTTTTCCATGGTTCCGGCCGCTCTTGCGCCGGCAAAGACAACAGTGTTTTCTAGCAAGGGTGTCAGTGATTTTGCGACGCAGCAATTCGAGTCAATAGATCTTACGCGTAAGATGCTCCTTCAGTCTTCCTCTGTAGCCATTACCATCGCCACCATCACCCGCTTCATGGCGTCCATATGTGATGGAATCGCCCACAGGGAGAATTCGGAGTTTGACGCCATTCTGGATCAACTCGCCCGTTTTGGCTCCCTGATGTGTCAGGTATGTTGTAGGTCCGGAATCAGCGCGGCATGAGCCCATCTCGGTGACCAGCGGGAGCTCGCCGTAGCCATTGACCTTGTTGTTTTGGCTCATCATGTCAAAGACGATGCGATTAGCAATGATTTGGTGGAGGAGAATCTGAGGATGGAAAGTTCGAGCATATCTAGCAGTTGCATTTTAGCCGTTGTCACACAATGAGAAATGAAGAGAAATCTTACCCATCAGGCAGAACGTTGGGAATCCGCCATCCCCAATCGGATGATTTTGAGTCATCATCTCCTGTCGGGATGTTAAAATCACTCAAAGCAGTGCCGTTCGCGTTCTGATCAAAAGTAAACTTTGCATCTGGGCCCATGGCAAGAGCAATATGAGCAAAGACATTCTGGGAGCCAGAAAAGGTCTTGTTTCCGGGGCGGTCCTCGGATCGGTCAAAGGGCGTCTTATCTGCTTGATCCGCGGTGTTGAGCTCGTAAAACATAAGGCCAAACCTATGACAAAGTTAGCATTTTCGGCATGTCTCATCCAGCCGTGCAAGTAATACCTTGTACTTTTCTTTAATGTCCTCTCATCAACTCCGGCTTCGCAGTATCGCCCTCCGATGTCTCCCACCATCGAGTCATAATCAACGAACTGAACGCTTGATCCAGCTTTCTCCACGGCTGATGCCTGTGAGGGAACTATGTCAGATAGAACTCCAAAAGGCGCAGTCAAGCAAGTCCTACCAACTTCTCGTTGATCAGATCCACGAGGTCATTAATCTTTGTCCGTAGATCAACCGTGAGATGCTCCGTATTTCTTGCATAGTCGTGAGATTCCTACGCATATTAGATATGGCATTCAAGCCGCTGGTTTCTTCAAGGCCGTAACTAACCTCAGTCCATGTCGACCAGGAAACCTTGTTGCACGACTCGGTCATGGTTGTCGAGAAAAACCTGGCGTACCTATCAACGTTTAGTCACAAGTTGTGGAACAAGGAATAGCCCTTTTGTTACCCAGTATAGTAGATAGTACCACTGGCAATTCTGTTAGCAACTGCAGCGAAAGCAAGGCAGAAAAGGATACCTACTCGCGTGCCAGCTTGCGTTTGGCTTCCTTCAACACATCATCGATCTTCTGGCCAAATTCATCACTCTCGACGAGCTCCCGGGAAATCTCTAGTTGTTCGTCACAACTTCGCGTCAACTCCTCGATTTGGAACTCGGCCAGGTGTGGATAGTCCTTGAGGAGCCCAGGAATGGAATTTCCCAGTATATCGAATGCCTTTTCCGATGAGTCGAAAGAAGCCCATTGATAGATGCAATGATTCAAAATGTTGACAAACTCGGCATCATTTGCACCTAACATTCTGTCAGATTGGATTTGTCGGCAAGTCAGCTCTCAAACTTACCAGCAGAGACCAAAATGGCCTGTTGACCCTTGTCAATGTGAGGGATCTGCCGCTTCCTGACATCTTCTAGGGTTGCACCAGAACATGATTGGAACTGAAATCTTCTCTTAGACTTGTCGCCAAGCCTGCCGTCCTGGTTGACTAGACTAGGATAGGCATTGTCATGTCGACCACAGCTCCAGTCTAAGATCATGTCAGATGCTTGTTTGTTTGCGAACAAGGCATAAAACTTACCGCTCTGGGAATCTGATGCTTGGCTTACGTCTCCAAACCTGTTTCCAGCGCCAATTCCAGCCGAATACGAATCTCCGATAGCAGCAAGTTTCGTGATGTATGAAAGGTCACTGGCGTCCCACGAGTCAACGTCATCAAACTGATTTCCGTCTCTGTCGATCAGCATTGACCCCAGGCTCGGGAACGACGGGAAAGGAGTTGCCTGTTGGATGAGCGCGGTGATGGCCAGGCAATGCCATACTAGGCGACTCATCTTGAAAAGCCAAACGAGAGACGTAGGCAAAGAGAAAAATGGGCGAAGTGAGTGTGATGAATGCATTGGGACCAACCAAGGCGTGGAGCCAGTGGCTGGAGCTAAGCTATCGGTGGCGGCCTGAGGCACCCACCCCTGTCCAGCAAATGTCCGTCCATAGATGAGCCAGGAGGCGAGCAGGCTCTAGAAGGATGGATATTGTCAATGTTGGTGCGCCACAGCGAAGGATCAACTAATTAAAAGGATTGAGTAAAGCCACAGTAAGTCAATGCAGACCCCTATTTCCCATGAAGCAATACGCTGGCCTTTGCTGGACATTTCTCTAGCCTTGATGAATCCCCTCTATTGGATTAGCGCCAATTCAGCACGCGGCAAGTTCAAATAATGCCAAACAAAAGATGTCACCTTGGGCGCCCAGAGCCTTGGAGACAGGGGAGTCGGCCGCGTTCCAGGGGCTGGGGATGCCGTGACAGCCGTGGCACTCCGCGCCAAGTCGCGATTGTGTATTTTTAACCTTTGATTATCGCCAATCTGCTGTTGGTCCATGAATCTGCTCTACGGTGGGGAATGACCTGAGTAAGACTAGCTCAGGGGTGTTTGCTCTGGCTCAGAGGCCTGGACTTTTTAACGCGAGGCCTCTGGCGCGTCAAAGTGCGCTTGTGCTAGAACGAATCAGTCCTGTGGCTTTTGATAGAGGCTTCAATGGCGGCTTCTAACTGGCCCCTTGACCCCTGCTAGATTGCCAAGTGGCACTCCTTCAGGGGCCTGGTTCGGACTAATCCGTAAACAAAACCCAGGCAATAGCCGAGACAGCTGAGATGCGACCGGAGATCCATCTGACAATCTGACACCTCAAAGATTAAACATTTCTTTCGTCGTGATCGCGCATGGAAACCCGTGATTCCGGTACGAGACTCCAATCGCAGCAATTCCACCATGTTTCAGTCTTGCTAATCCTCACGCAGACCTCTAGCTCAGGGCCTCCCCGCCTCTTCACCATGATCATCGCAGCCTCGCGAGCCTTGGCCTTGCTGGTCTCTATCGTGCTCTGCGCGTTGATCGACGATGTGCTAGGGGCCGGCAAAAGCTCAAAGAAACCATATGTACTCCCAGAAACGGAGCCACGGGTTCCGGGCAACCTACAGGTCAAGGTCGACTGGCCGTTAGTGACGAACAAATGGCCCAACCAGTCCCCGAGTGTATCCTCACTCTCTCACCATTGGGTGACCACCAGCCACATCAAGTCGATTCCGAGATCACTTTCCGATGGTCAACTACTACAGCTGGCCATGGATGCCTATGGCGAAATGCTTGATGCCATCAAGGCTTACGGCGCCAGTCAGGACGCGAGGCCTTCCGCCATGACTGCATTGGCCTTTGACAATGAAGTCATTTTGGCTTCTTCGCAAAAAGGATACGGATCCTATTCGTACGACCTAGAGCATACGCCGGTCTATTCAGCATTGAAACTCTGCCAACTTGCCAAGGTTACATCACAAAATTTGGGCGGGCTAGGTGGAAATCAAGCCATGTGCGGCCAGGTCACGGCTCTTCAGCTGTACCACCGCCAATATCCCGGCAGACAAGATTTCAAGGGAAGAAACGCCAGGATAGTCACCGTATCTTCTCAAGAATCAACCGAGGGGAATAAAAATGGTAACAAGATCGGACAAGTCAAGTGGGTCGACACTTGTCCACAGCCAGCGACTCAGGGCAGTCCAATGGTACGTTTCCGGAAACATTTGGAGTCCAGCAACTCATTTCTAACACAAAATAGGCCGATTGGGGTTGTAATAAGGTACTGGGTCAGCAACGCGTTAGAAAGATCCCGAGCCCGGAGACAAGGGGCAGGAAGTATGTGGCTCAGCCCTATGATATTAAAGGGGCAGTAAAAGGACAGATCCAGCTTTGTCAGTAAAGAATAGAAATTTCATGTTTGTCCCAGGTTACTGTGGTAAAGAAGCTATGTGAAGGGATGTGTGCTGTATTTGCTGCCAGAATGAGGGGCGGATTCACTTGGGACTCTAGTCACAACAGTGAGACAAGCCAGCTCTAAACAGGGCAAAATCGAGCACTAGTAGTTGATACAAAGGAAAGAATAAACAGTCATCTAACCAAGAGTTAGTTTCAGGTGACTTGAAGCGTAGAAAAGGAAGAGACTCGCGGTTGGACAGAACCCCCTAGCATTCGCCTACCCTAAAGTCAAACCCATCAACCCCAGGCGAATGAGTTTGAAACACATCGAATCAAGCTTTGAGTACTTCGTACTAAGTGTGACTTCATGAATGCAGCAATATTGCTAAGCCGCACACTTTCGACTCCCAGATAAGAGGGTGTGGCCTTAAGTTGCAAAAGCCATCGTCATTAAGCGTTGCATGGAACCCACCCAGGTGACAAGTGAATGCCGTGTGCACCCCACTGAAGACGTTGCTATTGCTGCATCATATACTAGGTACCCTACTTAAATACTCTCTCAGATGTCCATTTGGGCATTATGGTCGAGTCTGTGTTGACGGTGATGTGTGGAGATTGTGTTTTCATATCGACACCCAGCGATCGCAAACGCTCTGCAAATTGAAGGCAGCATAATGCTGTACATAGGTCATGTTATTGATGCACGAAAATAGTGTTTGTGCAATTTCTTTTGCCAAGCTATCGGTTAACGGAAGCAATATGGTTGTGGCAACTGTTGGCTGGTTATGGCCCATAGACACCCCTGAACCGAGATTGCAACCACCTGCCGAGTCACACTGCTCCTTTCACCAAGACAGTTACTGTGAAGATTTGAGGAGTCAACGAAGGTCAAAGAGCTATTACGGAAGGCCCGGAAACGCTCAGTATCTCTATTTGAGGAACCTGTTACTATCGACGACGAAGTCTAAGTACTAGCAATTTAAATATACGGGCTCATGAAAAATTCACGTTGAAGCGGTGGGGCTTCATGTTAAGCGTGAATGCAAACATACGAGGTTGTTGGTTGTTGGTTGTCCACACACGCTCGGGCATTTCCTCTTTCATTCGCCACGTGAAGGGAGGGTCGACCAGGGGCCTGGATTAAGAACCGATTAAAACCCGAGGCATAGACAAAAGGGAATCTTTTTTCATTCTCCTGAATGTTACGAGCATACTTACAACTCTACTCACGGCAGCCCCAAGACGTGTTGATTACAGAGGCCGAGCTATATATTGGCCTATTATACGCACGCAAAACTCTTATTTCAACCACAAATCAAAAAAATCGCCCACTATGTCTGACGAACCCGACCATTCGCGATCTGAATTCTGGCTACGCCTGGACATGGCCCTTACCGAGATTGACCCGTCTCCGCCTGGGCATTCTAGGAGGGAAGAAGCCGTCAAACGAGGGAATGTCACCCTCCCTATTCTCAAAAAAGTCTTTTATAATCGAAACCCCCTCAAAGACATTGTCCTTTGGAGTTCAGACATCCCGATGGAACCTCAAATAATTGCCCCTTTTTTATCCTTCGCCAGAGGGGGCCATCTCCCCCAGGGCCGCAAAACGATTCTGCCACTGATCACGAAGGAGGAACTCACCAACATGACCAAACCATATTCTCAATGGGCGCCTGCTGAGTATCATCATCTCGGGCAGGCCGCGGTCAAGTCGATGGCTAGCCGGCTTAACCTCACCAAGGACGACGAACAACTTCCACCTATCGCTACTGAACTCTACACCATGAAGAAGAGACTATGGGAGGGTATCGCGCCCTTGTCGGAAAGACGCTGGAAGGAACTGGATCTTGACAATGAGTGGAATTTTCCAATGGCTTGTCGTTACATCGTGGCCGTCATCGACGTCTTCCAATACCTGAACGAAGGCTGGATGAAGAAAGCTATGCGGACTGTCTATAATCGTATTTGGGACGACCTGCACGACTGCGAGGAAGCCATCAACGCTCGTCGAAGATTGGCGGCCGACGGGGACGATTTCGAGGAGATCTCGCTGACCGCCCTCTGGCATCAGCATACCAAATCTCACTTTGACTCCATGTGCGAGATGGCCCATGGATGGGTCACTAAGCACATCGAACGTCTTCGGCAACCTGTGCTAGACCAGCTCGCCTTCCACAACCCAACACATGAAAGCGAAGCTGACGAGGTGCAATTGTATTTGACCAACAAGCTTTACGACCTTGTCGATAATGGCGCCCATGCCGATTATACGATATTCCTACCAATGGAAGGATACAAAGGTAGCAGCATACCGCTTCAGAAACCACTGGGCTCGACACCCCTTGGAGGCTTCCGTGAAAAGCCCATTTCCTGTTCCGTCCACCTTTTGAAACGGGAAGCCGACTACGCTGGGCGTTTGGCTTATCTTACACGGAAAGAAGAATACGAGGCCTATGAAAGATTAGAAATAACTCCCCTGCTGGAGAGTAATGACCCCGCGCGTCTCCTGATCCGGTGCCATAGCCAGCTCGACGCACAGGCTCAATGCCGGAGAGAACTGCGTGGAGTACCCGAAGAACTAGATCTCGATCCTTGGTTGGACTTGACAAAGACATACTTGGGGCATGGCAATTGGGGATGTGGTTTCGTCGCGTATCGGCTGTGCCATAGCCACACTTCTGAGGCATGGAACGATTTCAAGGCCAAGTTTGAGTCGGACATCTCCGACTGGGGCAGAGGTGTGAAGGGCATTGACGATGTCCGTGCTGCTTGCAAGATTCACTGGCTGGATGGCCAAGAGCTTGAAATTCCTGACGGGGATATCGAGGCTGCCAAGGAGTAAGTTGACCTTCCTCAAGAGTCCAATTTCTGGTAATCTTACACCTGACCCTAGGCACTTCCGCAAACATATTGACTCAAAGGACGTTCGTGGTGTCCACGAGAAGGCGTTTCTAGTCATTGACGAAGATGTCGTGAAATCGTACCTCGACCCTGTCAGCGGCGGTGAAAAATTCGTCCTAGCAGTGGACCCGGGTTTTGATCCTGAAACAAAACCCGAGGATCGAAGGCGCCCTAACTACGAGGGGAAGGTGAGAGTGCTTGGAAGTGTCCTGTGGGATGATGTAGGGGCGCTACTCTTCACGCAGAGCAGTCCCCTTGACGAGATCTGGCCCCTTGCTATGAACCGCCCTCATGGAATCTATACAGGCTCAAGAGTAACGCCTGTTCTTAAGTTTCCGTCGTATGATGAATTGCTGGGATTTCAAATACGTTGCGCTATCCTCCCGGGATTGGCGCCATCGGTGAAACTGGGCCTCTGGCTGACGGCACGTCATCGACTAAGACGTTGGAACTAGTCGTGTTCCCTGAATGGAAGTTAATTTATGAATTAGAGTTGTATTAACAACTATGTATTATTTTTTATTACGGGGGTGAATAAAATGCCGTTTAGATTTTACTTTGATTGCTCTGCAGCATGTGACTTGAGAGGCTCAAGATCTGCCTAGGGGTCGGAGTAATCATATAAGAACGCCGAAGCAGATAGCCTGTTTCTTACTATAGATAAAGCTTTTGCGACGTATATCAAGATATAATCGAATGCACATTTACTAAGCTAAGGTGCTAGAGAAATGAGAGGGGAGCTGACCATTTTGATACTTCCTAATTCCTACAATCGGCTCAACCACGACGACTTAAATACATCTCAGAGCTCTAGTACCACTCGATACCTCACTTTATCATCCCTAATATCTTTGAAAGCCTTTTCGATGCTTGAGGCTCCGTCAAACTTGTACGTCTGAATAAGAGGCCTGATTCCATGGATTGCTGCAAATCGAAGCATCTCGTCGTGATCCGCTCTCGATGCCACGAGGCTGAAGTGAACACGCCAGCCGTTGGATAACATCGGACCAGCGCTAGGAAAAGTCAGCTTGTGGTTGGTTGGTTAATAATTGAAGAAAACCTTGACTCACGGTAGAGAAAGGGGGGCGGGAGACGGCGTTAGCGGCACCACAACGCCGCATCGAGCCAGTAGGTGTTGGTCCAAGATCCTGAAACTGTTGTAAATTTCGGGCTCATAGCATCGGGTAGAGAAACTTACTTCTCCCAGTCAGGGTATCGGGGGCTTGTTATAACCAAAACGTCTAGTGGCCTCTTCAAGGGCAACTGTTCTAGGAGCACAAACTCTCGCGCACCCAGTTCCAATGCCTCCTCCTGTTTTTGAATGTTGTGAACAACGCCTCTTGCCGCGTAATCCAGGGTATATGAACAATCAAACGCCTAGGTCAAAACATCGGATTCTTGAGGCCTTAGAACGACTGGCAGTTGGGTGTCCCTGTTTGATAAACATGGCCGTGGCGGGTTTGTGTTGGCAGGAGGCCCAGGGCTTTGCATGGAGCAAGAGTCACATCACCACTAGCAATGTGCCAAACCAGTGTTTGATGCACACAAGCTACATTGTCAGCGGTGATAGATAGCTAGGGCCGCTGGAAGTGCTGAGACTACAACACCCATGTACGGTGATGCGACGAAGAGATCATTGCTGGAAAGCCTTGTCACTTGATACACTTGGGCTACTATATATTACAAACGCCTTTGGATTTGCAGGTTTAGAACATTGGCACTAGTTTAAGACCTAATCGTTTTTGTGACGCAAGATAACTACTGTCGTCGTTGAGCGGCGAACTTGGCTGCAGCAACGTCTTCGGCTGGCCCGAGGATGTCTGGCGATGGCCCGGCCGCAGTGATGGCGGATGGGTTAAGATTAATATGACTTCTAGTGTAATGATTCTTGATATGAAGGAAATTTGTTGTGTCCTTAAACGCCGGCACTTCCCAGTAGAGGGTACGGAGCCATTTGTGAATATGGGGGTAACCAGACCGAATATCCCTTAGGTTGCACTTGAAGTGGTATGTATAGACCGGCTATCAACCCAGTTAGAAATCTTCATGATATCGGGACGTAATATTCAGTCGGATATGCAACAGCCAAAGTACTGTGGCGAGTTGTAGAGGCCCATCATAGGGATCAGAAGAAGACGCCAACTTACATCAAACCGGATGATAGTTACAAAGTTAAACAGGAGCTTAGTGTCCCATACTCTGAAATAAATATGGGTGTTGGTAATACTCACAGTCTTATGTCAATCTCAGATATGTTATTGCCAAGCCAATAGGGTCCCGGGTTAGCAGCCAGATGAGCCTCGACTCTATCCAGCGCCCCGAACAATGCCATTACATCTTGATCATAGGCATACTGTGTACTTGCAAATCCACATCTGTAAACCCCATTGTTGATGTTGTCATATTGCCATTCGTGCGCCTCGTCAATCTCATGCTGATGCTCTGGGGGGTACAAGGAGACAGCCCGGTACTTTTCCTCGATCAGATCATCGAACTAAGAGCTTGTCAGACATCAGAACGCTTCTCCAAGTGAAAGAAAAAAGAAGGAGCCACGCCGCTTCGAGAATACTATCAGATGATCAAGAACTTGGCCTCTTACCTCAGTTCCAAACATGCGCAGGATCTCGCTGCTTTCATTATTCACAATGACCTGCTGGATCTTGTCAAATAGAACCGGCACGGAGAATCTTGCTGCATAGTCTGGGTCTGTCTCAAAGTATACTTCGCGTAGGTGAGTGAAGTTGTCATGCAGCGGATCTGGAACGACGTTTTCGCCTTCGGCATCTGTGTCGGCTGGGGTTGCAAAGCGCCATCCTTCGCTGTCAGTTAGTCCTACTGTTCATATCGAGGACTGTGCACGATTATGCGAGAGCCTCGGGAACTCACCGGTCTGAAAGTCAAGATGCCAGTGGACAGCCGAGAAGGAAATGATATCCTCCAAGCCCTTCAACTTGCGGGCGATCAAAACTCGATGCGCCTGTTACGTTGTCCTTCTTTTTAGTGGCACTTCGCGCAAGTTTATGATTCTCATTCATACCCATGGACAAGCATAGCTCACATAGAGATGATACCTGCCTCGCTCAGCTGGAAATCTCGAGCCTGACTCCCTTGAAATGAAATTTCGAATAACCGTGGCAGGGCGCTGGAAGTGACCCTTTTCGTCGGTCAGACGCTTCCAATCGACGCCCTCGTTACTAGCCTGCATTACGGGGTTAGCTGACCTAATGTGAATGTACAATTGTTGGCATGCGTGGTCACAATGGGGTCGACAAAGGGAACTTCAATGACTTTACCAGTCAATGATAATGGCCTTACCATCGTAAATGTTTGCTGCTGAGTCCAAGTTTGACCACTTGGGCCGTCGAGGTTGATGAGCACAGAGCACTTCATGATATAGGCATTAATGACCGGGCACACCCGCTCCTACATTACAAAGCAATCACTAAGTGTCCCCGGTATTTCAGAAAGTGCCAAAGAGGTTATGGACAAATGGGCGGCGATAACGCCAGCTCCTCAGTCAGCCGCGCGGTGATGACGTATTGTTCCGCGCGCGATGGAGTCTGAGAAGGGATTAACCTCGAGAGCCCAGCCCTACTCGAAGGTCACAAGCGTCGCCAGAGCCAACCACCTGAGAGGCAAGGGTCGGGGCATGCCAATCATTGCTAAGCCGAGTGTTGAGAGTTTTACCCAACAGGGGAACCACAAAGGCAGGGGTCAAAAGGTACGATTGAACTCATCGAGGTTCAGTGGGGTCCTTTTGTGGAATTCGAGTCCCGATGCCCCTTTCTCGATAATAGTTCGGACCCAAGCAGCCTCTGCTGACTCGGTAGGTCCAACGGTTGACATGCTGCGTTTTTACACTCGGCGATGGCATATGTCAAGTGTATGGCTCTCTCATCCGTGACAAAAAGAAATTAGGACTGAATGCTGCCTAAGCATGTGTAGCAGAGAGAAAAAAAAAATATAAAAAAAAGCAATTAGGAGAATCGCTCGTGATCCAGTCGTAGAATGCTGCGATGTACCCACTCCACTTTTCAGTAAGAGTACACCACCCTCGTCCGTACACCTCGATGCTGGACCGTTCGGTCCAAATAGACGCCAGATTAAAGCCTATGGCGTAAATGATGCATTCGAGTGGGTATCCCTTGCCGTTTGCTACGATGCCGCCCTTGGAGACTTTGGATATCCCTTTACCCATTGTGTCGATAAGCCGGGCATTGGGAAGGTTCAAAGTCTTGAGATATTCGTCATGGAAACATAGTCGTTTGCAGAGTTGATTATGCCATGGCTTGAGCTTCTCTGCGATTTCGGGGCCCCGAACGACTTGGGTAATCTGGAAGCGATTGGCTTCCATCATTCGGAAGCCGGCAAGTTTTGCTTGTGCGTCGAGGCCAGGAGAATCATCGCCACTATAGTCGTTGGCGGCATTCATAGTACCACGTTTGAAGATATTGGTCCAACCATCCTGAATCATGTCCTCGTTCTGCTTGCCTCCGTAAACAAGAATATTGAAGTTATTCATATGTTTTCTCTGCTGACCCTTGCGGAGAGAGTGCACCCACTCTGCATCAGTAGGCTTGCTGTTGCACACGTTGATGGATGAAGGGGTCTGTTGAAGCGCAAACAGCTCCTTTGCCCACTTGCTGAGACGTGGTGTGATTTGGACGGCCGTAGCACCGGTCCCGATGATCCCAACGCGTTTATCGACCAAATAGTATTTTTTAGTCGGCACGCAACCTATCTCGTCTAATAGTGGCATGTAGATGTATGACTAAATATCACGCTGTGCCCCCGAGTAGCGATTCCAATATCTGGGTGGATGTTTAGCATCATGAGCCGATTATTATCATCTTGGAGGTTGGAAACATACCACGTGCCACCGAAATCACCGCCTTTTTTCAATGATACGAAAGTCATTGATTCCTTGCTGCATCAGCCGGGCAGCAATCAACTAACTCGCCGCCATAGCCACCACAAATGATAATTACCTCGCACTGGATGTCTACTGGTTTCTGCATGAGGCCCACGCTTCACGTATCGGCCTATTTCCATATGGCTGAAACTGTCCTCGATGGAAAGATATTGGTTAACCCTGTCATTTCGAAGATGCTTTTCCCGTTCTTCGGCATATTTCGCTTTGAGGACCTCTGGATCAAACGCGAGGTTTCATTGCCCATGAATAAATGGCTGTTGTCTCAAAAATCGGCTCGGGAGATATCAGCCAGAGTCTAGACAATAACTTTGAGATAGATACGACTGGCAAACCCACGAGCACATCCAATATCCATATCAGGCCACAACATCGGCCGAGAGCACTGTTTCAGGCTAATATCAACAGCACGCGGAGTTACCATTCGGTTGTTTCGGGGAGTTTGGAGGTCTTCACTTTATGGTGGGGTGGGTAGCTGACTCGGTGCCATTTGCTTAACACAGGACTTTTCAAAGCCCAGGAAAACAACAATGGTCGGCGGCGATGACTTCTTCCCTTGCCTTGATTATCAATCGAGCATCGCCAGGTGTGGTTGCATAAAGCCCCTTCCAGCGGACCCCGCACGGCATGCGCCCCCAGTCGCTTCAACGTTATACATCTCGCTAAGAATTCTTGGTGATTCAGCTAAGCCTAGAGGGAGATATATTGCCGGTCATATAATGGTGTACCCCAGATATTAAGCTCCGAATCCTGGATACAGGTCACCGGACATCTGTCTAATATCACCTCACAAAATGCACTTGGATGGGGGTGAGCGTGGCCGTGACATCAATCTCATGGGTGGTGCTTCCGTTCGAGCCGTGTTCGGCGGTTTGTTTTCTGAATGGTCCCCCTTTACGATCCCCCTGGAATACCGGCTAGTTTGGTATGCATGAGATGTCATTGACCCCATCAGCAAGTGTAAACGCTCGTCGCCGTCCTCTCGAAGTTGCCAGGAACATTAGAAATCAATGTGAAGAGTAGTTAGTTGCCACGACATCCCCGGGCTCATCTGTTTTCTATAAAGAGAGGACGCTAGCCCCTAAGCTCATCAGTTTTGGCTCACTCTTAAGATTCCTCTACACAAATACAAACCTTCGATTGATCTTTGTTGGATAGCATATTCAGAAATATGGTGAAGTTTACTGCATTGTCCGGCCTTGTCGCCGTTCTCAGTTGTCTGAGTGCCGTTTACGCTGATGGTATCGTTATCCAACATGGAGCATGTCATGGTAGAAACTAACACGACATAGCCGTCTCATTCGAACGCCTTGATCAGAACAACTCGGTATGTTGGCATTCACCTGACTCCATGCCTGCTAATTCCATTAGGTCCTGCTCATTGTTGACCATCAAATCGGATTGTATGGTGTAGCTCGCGATTTTGAGCTAGAGCCATTTTTCAAGAAGACCATCGCCCATGCAGCTCTTGGGAAGTTGTTTAATCTACCTGTCATTATTACAACCTCGGTGCAAACTGGTATTGTTGAAAAGAAAAAACTCCTGTTTCGGCTTCAAACTAATCAATACTAGGCCCGAACGGCCCAATCCCTAACGAGATCCTCGACCTGTATCCTGACGTTCCTGTGATTCAGCGCCAAGGGGAGATCAATGCCTGGGATAGCCCTGATGTGAGAAAGGCTATCCAAGACACCGGCCGAACGCAGTTCATCATTGGAGGCATTGCAACTGATGTCTGTAAGTATTCCGTTCAGTCGGTTAAACTAGGTACTTCAAGGCCTGTTTCTAACCCTATCTAATCTGAATAGGTACTACATTTCTGGCTCTCTCACTAAGGGAGCAAGGCTACAGCGTCTGGGCCAATGTCGAAGCGTCCGGGACCACGACTCCGCTCATCAGGGACGTGAGTAACTCCCGCCTGCAGGCTGCAGGCGTGCACCTAGTGGGAACCAGTAGCATTCTGGCGGACCTTTTCCGAGACTGGCGCAACCCATCTCCTGGAGCAGCGAATGTGTCAGCGTGGATCAACGAATATCTCCCAGAGGCTTCGTTCGCTTCACGTGCCTACAACGCTGCCCGAAACACTACCGCGGAGTAGTTAACCTCTCCCTTCTGGTCAGCAGTGTGCTGGATCTGGCTCAGTGCAGTGTGTTTATATGATTGGTTGAGGCGCTCGTATTCGCATGCCTCCGGGTACTTGGGGAACTGCCGACTCATACTCAGAATGAGTACACGATGGACTGTACAGTGCGCACAAAGGAGCACCACTCTCATTTATGGTGGCCCCTATGCTCTATTTTCGATTCTATGGCCTCTCATTTTATTTACATCTACTCGTTTAGTACTTGTACTAATACGATCATTATGTCATGATCATGCAAGTGCCCGGTGCGGCTCTCCACCTCCCCCATTCTGAAATTACCAAGTGTCGTCCTCATGCTATGCTGGTGTACTATATGACATCTCTACGCCGGGTTCATGGAGCTGCTGCCGGACGGTCAGCCCGATTCAAGTGGCCAGGGATGCCAGGGGCGCCGATGCACATGTAACTTTTAAAACCGATTAACCAGAAACCCTGGGAAAGAACCACTAACTACTTCTAGGTTGGCTCGCCTGGACCTTGGCCCACATGAGTCAACGGGTAACTACATACAGCACTTCACTTTGGCCCGAGCCGGAAGATATTTTCCGTCTCTCCGTGCATCGATTCACCCACCTTATTAAACTAATCTATAAATATTCTTCCCCTGTCTCGTTTTACTATTTTGTTTCTCAGATTAATTCCTTCTCAATCACTTCTCTCTATTGAGGAATAAACTTTGCTCAACATGACTCGCCCAAACATTGACCAACTGATTCAAGAACTGACGCTTCGTGAGAAAATCTCTCTGATTGCTGGCGCATCGACTTGGCGCACATCAGAAGTTGCCAGACTCGGTATTCCAAACCTCAAGGTGAGTGAAATCAAGAAGTGGTAAATTGTATCGAATTCTTACCACGAAATCCATCATAGGTTTCGGATGGACCGTCGGGCGCACGAGGGGAGGTTTTTGGTGAGGGAGTGCCGGCCGCTTTTCTCCCCTGCGGTGTAAGCCTCGGCGCCACCTGGGATGAGGAGTTGCTTTTTGAAGTGGGCCAGCTCCTGGCTTCTGAAGTAAGTTTGACTGGTATTCTTTGCCCACTGGTACTATGGGACAAGTCTAAGCAGCGATGGCAGTGCAAAACGAAGTCGGCCTCGGTGAGCTTGGCTCCTACGATGTGCATCCATAGACACCCTCTTGGCGGCCGCAATTTCGAATCCTTCAGCGAAGATCCATTTCTCACCGGGAAGCTTGCTTCAGCGCACGTTCGTGGCGTTCAATCTCAGGGCATAGGTGCAACTCCGAAGCATTTTGTTGGTCAGTGCAGAAGAGACAGAACGACATTGGGTCGCAGTCTACTAACAGTCGCTGGCCATCAGCAAACGACCAGGAAACGGATCGCTTCAAGTACAGCGCGGAGATTCCCCCAAGAGCCTTGCGAGAAGTATACCTACTTCCATTCCAAATGGTGGTCAGGGATGCGAATCCTTGGTGCCTCATGACCTCATATAACCGGGTCAACGGCACTTATTGTGACATGTCGAAGGAGCTCCTCACTGACATAGTATATGGTGAGTGGGGATGGGATGGCGTATTTATGAGTGACTGGGGAGGAACCCACTCATGTGTCCAGTCCATCAACGCGGGCTTGAGCCTCGAGATGCCTGGCCCGCCGGCGCATCGCGCAGAAGACCTGATCATCTTAGAGGCTGAAAACGGCAACGTCGACTTGCATCAGCTTGAGCTGTCTGTAAGAAGAATCCTCAAGCTATTGGAAAAGACAGGTAGGTTTCAAGACGCCTCGGATGCTGCCGAGTTCTGTGATGATTCACCACGGAAGAGGGAGGCGTTGCTGAAGTTCGCAAGTTCAGGCGTGGTCTTGCTGAAGAATGAAGGTAATGCTCTTCCCCTCAACTCCAAGGTAGGGATCAAGAAGCTCGCCATTCTCGGTCCTAACTCAAAGAGAGTCGTTGCTGGTGGTGGGGGCAGCTCATACATCAAAGCACCATACTGGACCAATATCCACGATTCTATCAAGGCAAAGCTCGACGGAACTACGACTGAGATTTTGCATCACGATGGAGCCAAGGTCAATCGATACTTGCCAACTATGCCATCTTCTTTGGCAAGAAACCCACTCACTGGCACCCCGGGGGGGTCAATCGAATGGTTCTTGGGCCGTGACTTCACAAGCCCCGTAGTCGCTACAACGGCTGTGTGAGTGTTTTCTTAAGCCCTTATTCAAATATGCTTTGCTAACAACGACCAGCGAGGACCTGTACTATATGTCCTTTGGAAACACCCCAAAGGGAGTGCCGGGCGAGACCAACTTCTCATTTCGCCTCCGTACGGTCTTGACACCCAAGACATCCGGTCCGCATGCCGTCTCGTTCGCAAGCATCGGGCCAGCCAAGTTCTACCTCGACGACCTTCTTCTGGCTGCATTTGACGGGACTGAAAAGTCTACGCTCTTCTTTACCTACGGCTCCGACGAGACCATCTGCAAGCTTGACCTCATAGCAGGTCGTGACTATCACATCAGGGTCGACGCGCACTCGCACGACAGACAACTTGACCCGGATCTCCGTGCACTCATGGATCCAATGGAAGACAAGTTCCAGGGCGTCAGGATCGGCTATCAAGAATACAGTGACGCCGACTTCCCTGCACAGGCTGCCCAGGTTGCCAAGGAGAGCGATGTCGCTGTTATTGTCGTGGGCCGAGACCGTGAATGGGAGACGGAGGGACAAGATATCCCGACCTTTGAACTACCCGGAGAACAAGAACGACTCATCCGTCAGGTCTCGACCGTGTGCAAAAAGACGGTGGTCGTGGTCCAGGGTGGTACGCCAATCAAGCTAGAACCTTGGATCCACGAAGTTTCAGCTGTGCTGTACGCCTGGTACCAGGGCCAAGAACTCGGAAATGCTGTGGCAGACGTTATTTTCGGCGACTTTAACCCCTCTGGCCGACTCCCAGTCACTTTCCCTATCCGCATTGAAGATTGCCCAGCGTACTCCTCATTCCCCGGAGAGCAAGGAAAGTCATTTTACTCTGAGGGTATCTACGTGGGCTACAGGTGGTGGGATCTTCTCAAGATTAAGCCACTCTTCCCCATTGGCTTCGGGCTATCTTATTCAACCTTTGAGTGGTCTGATGCCCGGGTTGAGCCATCTAACCTGTACTCTGGCTCGCACGTGTTGCTCAGTGCCAAGGTGCAGAACCTCGAGGGTCTCGCAGGTCGGGAGACTCTTATAGCCTGGTGCCGTGAGGTATCGATGTCCGGGTTGTCTCGGCCCAGCAAGCAGATCTGCGGGTTTGTAAAAACAGAATCTATCAAGCCTGGTGAATCAGCCCATGTCCAGATCAAGATAGATGCCTACGGGTTGGCTGCGTATAGTCCTGCAGACGCAAAGTGGATCATTAGGGGGGGTTCCGAGTTCGAGATCTTGCTCGGAACGAATTCACTCAGCGCCGTACCCGTTGGAAGTATTAGCACTCCTTCTGAGATTAGCTTTGTTCATACCATGTAGTTCAGAGTCAAATACATTGATGTAAAACGTGCTGCTGACGAGGAAAGACGTTCCCCGTTACATGGAACAAGCCCCAAGAGATTGGTTGACTCTTCAATTTTTTTTTTTTGATGACATCTCTGTCAGCCACAGGAGCAAAGGACACAGTTGAAATTGGTTGACTCTATCGCCGATATCGACACTTGGAGGGGTCAGGGGAACAAATGACATTATTTTGAGTATTTTTGAGGGGCCATTTGCGATCATGGGAGACGTTGAAGATGACCTTCAACTACATGAAGCCAATTACGGAGGATATGACTATAATCACTTGCAAGATCGCTGCGATAATGCGCCCAGACGTCAGCATTGCTGCGCCGCGTTGCAGCGATGGAGCCGCCGATCGGCGTAGATTGGCCACAGCACCAAAGGTCAATGAAGTTCACTTAAAGTAAAGATTTCATATATCCAAATGCTTAGATGCATACACGAACAAACGGCCCGCCAGCTCAAGGCAGCGCGAGAGACAGCTGAACAGCTTAGTCAACTTGCCGTGAATTCTAACAGCTTGGAAGCAATTGGTGGTCTGTTGTTGAATCAACTATTTCACTATCAAATTATCTATGGTTATTCTATAGTGTACCGTTGGGAGACAATAATTACGCTAAAGAAATGTCGCATTCATGCAAGCGTAATCTTGTACTTTCTCGTAACCAGGTTGGATTCGTCTATCAATTGTCGCAAAGATGGTTGGGAATACGACGTCATGTGTGCTACGTGTGGAATATATTTTCCTTCGTAACCACAACCCTAGGTAGCACCACATCAGGAACCTATTTTCCGCCCCCTGACGACGAACCCCCAAACCTAAGAAGCTAATCTAAAACAGATCATCAGCCTGAGTCTTGGCATCTAGAGCATAACGATCAAGCAGCCAAATCCCCTACGTCGTTACTATAGTATAACACATATTAATACCCGGGTGTTTTCGTGATACGAAACGCTGACCGAGAAAACCTTACCATCGTTCACACCTAACTTCGATTAAACTTTCTCCATGTCCTCTACAAGAATGGCCAATCTCCGGTCCTTGCGCTGGGGCATTATCGCCACTGGCCAGATATCGTCCCACTTTGTTCAAGATCTTATCTTAGAACGCCCCGATGCCCCTGTCAGACATATCGTCCAGGCGATTGGGTCATCGTCCATCGAGAAAGGGCAGGCATTTGCCTCGAAGTTCCTTCCAGGATTTACCCCTAATATCTACGGCAGTTATCATGAATGCTATCGGGACCCGGAGGTCGATATTATTTACATTGGTACACCGCATGCCTTGCATAAGCAGAACTGCCTGGATGCAATTGCTGCAGGCAAAAACGTTCTGTGCGAGAAAGCGTTTACCATTACTGCAAAAGAAGCCATAGAGGTGTTTGAGGCAGCTCGCGCTAAGGGCGTCTTTGTGATGGAAGCTATGTGGACTCGTCATTTTCCACTTGTCGAACGTCTACAGCAACTCCTACATAAAGAAGGGCTTATTGGGGATATCAAGAGAGTCTTCAGCGATTTCGGATTAAAGATGGATATTGCGTCTCTCGGACATGGGTCACGCTTGAAAAACCCTTCCCTCGGGGCTGGTAGCCTGTTAGATATAGGCATCTATAGTCTGACATGGGCGCTTCTTGGCCTCGAATCCGAGGCTAAGGATCAATCCCAGGCGCCTACTATTGTCGCAACACAGACTTTGCAGGACGCTATCGACATCGCCACCGCAGCAATTCTCCTTTATCCCGATGGGAGACAAGGCATCATTACCTCGTCGTTAGAGGTGAAATCAGACGATGCTTTCTGTCGAATCGAAGGATCACACGGCCATATTTTAGTTGAGGGTTTAGGCCCTTCAGTGCCTTCTTCCTTTACGGTTTTTACTTCCAAACCTCCTGCTGACGCTGGATAGATGGATTCCAAGAAGCAGGGTCTCAAGGCAAAAAGGTACGACTTTGAGCACCCGGGTATGGGCTTCTATTGGGAGGCAGATGCTGCGGCGGCGCACATTTTAGCCGGTGAGCTTGAAAGCGATAGAATGCCGTGGTCTGAAACGGTTCGTGTCATGAAGATCCTGGACGAGATCCGGCGACAGGGGGGTGCCAGATTTCCCCAGGACGAGGAGTAAAGGACCAGACACCACACAAGGGAATAACGTGTCACATCCCCCTGTGGGATCCTCCTTAGCTCCATGTTCATAAATACCTTTGAGCAAAGGTGGTAAAGCCGACTCTCTTAACAAGCCCAGATTTTTGCAGAAGCAACCGGGCCAAGCCGGCCTCTTAGAATAGTTCGCATTCAGCCGTCAAAAGAAAGTGTTATTTTTGATACATGTAGAATAAGTCTAGTTCTATGAAGAGTAGCTATCTGTGTCTCCTCGTTCTACTATGGAAGGAAGAATCTCCTCGTCGCTATTCAGCAGCTCCGATTGACTTTTTCGTCTGTAAATGCTGGGTTGCGTCTTCCGTCCGCTGGCACGTCCTCCTGTAGTTCTCCCCGCTCCAAGGAAAACTTCCTCGTACGTGCACTGGTGTCAATTACACTATTAAGCCTGCTCTTACAGCAGCGAGAAGCACTTGGACAGGTTCAGCAGCTACGGAACAAATAAATCAAAAGCCAATACGGGTCGTCTGAGAGGCGTGGTTGGAATATTTACTCCTAGAGCTAAGCCACAGAGACGAAAAATGGAGAAACATCTAGGAAAGCACACCCTTCTACCCCAGTCTCTCCCTTAACAAGCCCTCTTCTAGAACTTGCGAGCCGGTGTACGCATCTCAAAGAGGTTATCAAGTTCAG
This sequence comes from Fusarium vanettenii 77-13-4, assembly GCF_000151355.1. Lineage (NCBI taxonomy): Eukaryota > Fungi > Ascomycota > Sordariomycetes > Hypocreales > Nectriaceae > Fusarium > Fusarium vanettenii. Next base: position 117,864 of record NW_003315828.1, on the reverse strand, counting down.
AGAAAGACTTGCCCTTAGTCTCGGGAACGGTCCAAAATGCGATGAAGCTGAGGAAGACAAGTGGCCCCAGGAAGATAAGACCGGCCTTGGGGCCAAGGTTAGCTTCGTCCGCGTTGATCAGGTAAGGAATCGCAATAGCCCAGGCCATGTTGATAACGGCGTTCACAGCAGTGGCGATAGCCGTCGTCTTGGCCCGCAGACGCGTAGAAGAGATCTCGCCGACGATAGTCCATCCGATGGCCCCGAGCGAGAGGAAGTAGAGGACATTCCAGATGACACTAAATGCTGCCAGGGCTCGACCGTTACCACCAGTCCCGACGCCGACCCATCCCAAGATAGAGATTGCAATAAGGCAGGGAACCATAAAGAAAATGCCAAAGAGGAGCTGAGGGCGTCTTCCCACTTGCTCAATTAGACTGAAGGCAACGCCGATGGCAACAATGGATAAAAGGTTCGAGATGACTGTAATCAGGAAGGCGTTGGATAGTCCCGAGAGGCTCAAGAAGTAAGCCAAGTAGTTTCCGCAGAGAGGGAACCCCGAAAACTGCTGCATGACCATCGGGAGGCAGGCCAGGAAAGTGCGGCGGCGATCGACGCCCTTGAAGCAGTCGAAAAATGATGCTTGGTCTGCCGAGTTCTCTCGCTCGTGGGAGATGGTTGTCTTGATGACTTCCAGGTCGGCCTCGGCAGAGTAGCCGCTCTCTCGACCCCTTAGAGTCTGGAGTGCCTTGAGGGCTGTGTCGTAATGCGCCTTGCTGGTCAGATAATATGGTGATTCTGGCACCAGTAAGATGAACAGGGCAAATGATAGGAGGCCGAGGCCGAACTGAGAAACCACTGCCGCTTTCCATGACCATCTCCCCTGGATGTGTGACGTCCCCTCCAAGACGCAAGATGCGAGGAATGAGCCGAGGGTAATCCAGAATTGAAAGAGGGAAAGAAGAAAGCCTCGGATATGGATTGGTGCCAGCTCGGAGATATACGTCGGGGTATTGCCCTGCATGAAACCCATGGCCAGACCGAAGAGTACCTTGGCTACAACCCAGACTTTCCAGTCAGGGGAGAAGAGCTCAGTGACGGTTCCGATCATGGTCAACCTAGATGAAAGAGAAAGAAAATCATCATTAGTCCGCTGACAACTCGAGGCATAAGGGGGGACTATTGCTGATAGACTTACGCCACAGTGAGGAAGAAGCAGATTCTGCGACCAAACATGTCGTTGAGAGTCCCGACGATAAAAGCCCCGACAATGGCAGCCACAAACTGGCATATGGTCCATACCAGCTGTCGACTAGCAGGAAGAGTCCACACCTGGAGGTCCTGATCGTAGAGTCCGAATTGTATCACAAACTCGCGGTTCGCGATGATGGACCCAATGAGCGTCAAGTCGTAACCGATAAGCACGGCCAAGCTTGAGCATGCGATGGATGCCAAGGTCGCACGCCATGACTTCTTCAGCTCAAGGAAACGCTCCCCCCAAGTCTGAGGGGCGTGCAGGTTCTCGGCAACATGCACCGAACCGGTCGTCTCCTCGAGTGACTGAGTTTTGTCGAGGGAAGGATGCGTGTTGGGCTTGGACATGGTGATAAAGAAAGAGGAAGATCGTAATATGGTGTCTCAAGGTTGGATATTGATGAGATGTGAAAAAGGTTCTGACCTTGACGACGCGAGCTTACTTTATGTACTGAATGCGGAGTGCAGATGATTTACTACCCCAGAAAGATACCCCAGAAGATACCCCAGAAGATAAGGAGATGGTCCGAATCCTCTAATTAGTCGCCTTCGTACGATGCTACTTGGGGCCAGGCGGAGCGGAAAATACTTTCCGAGCGAGGCTAGCGGACGCCAGTAGCAAGCCATCCCCCGTCTTGATTCGCAGACTTGAACGAGCGCTCCCCCGTGATGGTCTGATGCACCCAATTGAGCAGCGGTTCCGTTTGACACGAGCCTTGGATAGATCGTGCCGCCGCTTGTGGGCTTCAGTCGTGACCGCCTCGGGCACGAGCTCACTCCAGACTTCACAGCGGCAGACCACAAGATTCTGATTAGGGAACTAAATACGGCTCATCATCACTCTCAGTACAGTCTCGGGCCGATGTCCACTTGGTTTAACCGCAAGACCCGCTAGATCCAAGGGCATCAACGTCTTCATCTCGCTTATCGACAGTCTCTAGCATTACCCAGACGCTAGTAGTGTTGGAGTCTTGGAAAGAGAAGTATCACATTGCAACACAAGGGTCACCAGGATAAAATAATAACTGTGTAATCTTTAATATTTCACTCGGTGCCTCGCAATCAGTGAGTCGCAGGTTCTTATCAGCGAAGCTCCTCCAGAAACCGCGAAATGAGTTCCGCACCCTCGGCACAGCAGTCACCAAGTTCTACAGGTAGCTCCACAAAGGCGTGGGGAGCGCCCGGGATAAACCGAACCGTGGCCTGGCCTTCAGCCATCTGCCAATGCGCGGAAAGCAGAATGGTATCGTCTATCAATGGATCGGCTGTACCGCAGAGAAACAGAGCCGGGGGTAGGCGACCCCTTAGTTGAGTCAAGACCCGGTAGAGGGGCGAGACGGCTGGGCGCTTGAGGTCGTGGTCGAAACAGGTTTCCTTGCTTGCAAGAGTCCCATATTCACTCTCAAATGCGTCGCACAAGGACGGCAAATTGTTGGCTCCCTCTGCGATGAAGAGATCACTGAATGTTACCAGTTTACCAGGGTCCAGACATACCGTGTCAGGCATGTAGGCTGAAGGGAGCCAAGACCAGGACCAGGCGCCATAAGAGAGGACAAGTCCTTTCAGCGTCTCCAATTTGGAATTCACCCCGGCGAGGTGGAAGAAGGTCTGCACCGTGAGGTATGCGCCGGCCGACTATCGGGAACAGCCCATGTTAGCTAACCTCGTGCAGGCGTGGTGACAAACGGCCTCTTACCTCTCCTCCTATGAAGTTGAGTGACCCCCCAAACTCCTTGGTGCCATTCTTGACAAGCTCATCTGCTACGTCAAAGCAGTCTTGGATTCCCTCGGGGAATGGGTGTTCCGGTGCTAGGCGGTAGCCTACAGACAAGGTCACGCAGCGTGACGCGTTGGCGAGTCGCTGGAGATAGGTGTCATTCCTGTGAAGGCTTATGCATTAGACGTCTACCTGATTACTGAGGATGGATCGTGGTAAACACTGACATGTAATGCGTTCCGATCGACATTCCACCACCATGGAAATGCAAAAACACGCCGACAGCATCCTCCGCCTCTGGACGTACGATGCGGCAAGGGATCAGGCGCCCGGGTTCCCTGGATTGGATCTGGATAAATTCGGCATGCGGTGCTGGAGGCGGCTCCAATGCCCGCATCTCGGCGGCTTTGCCCTTTGAAGAAGCGTCATCAGATAATGTATTTCTAGAGTAGAGGGGGAAAGGTTTGCCCTACAAAAACATGCTGCGTTGCTGCGTCATTCTCACGGATGTGATTGCAGACGTTGCGAGTGCTTTCGGTAATTCGACCAGGGTTGAACCGAAACGTGTTGAGAACTAGGTCGGACTGCATTATACGCTGCTGATTGACGGCTCTTAATGGCAAGACTAAGACGAATGGCGTGTGTTATCTCTGCCTCGGGGTCTCTAGACTTGACGAGTAGCACAGGCGATATATAATAAGGGAATTGTTGGGTCATGTTTACGAATCAAACAGAGTGGAGGCTGTACGCCAGTGTAGGCGGAAAATAGTTTCCACCTCTGAGATCAGCTCCGTCCATGTCGACAGAGAAGACCCAGTCAGACACCAGGGGCCTGTAAGGTTGCCCGCTCCTCGCGTGAATGAACTACTAATGATACGCTGGAGCTACGGAGGGATTCATAAGCCAGCCAGCGTTGCATTTCACGAGCACATCGCCCTTAGCGGGCTCTCCATTTGGAAAATGCCTCACAGGTGTTGAAGTGTGTGAAGACTTGTATAGCCTATATCAAGATTACTCTATCTAACCTAACCGGTAAAGCTGCTTTTCATTCTCAATGCTGCGCCGTATCGATAAAGGATGAAGATACCAGCAACGCCAAAGATACAGAGACCCCCAAGCAGTGATGATCCGCCACCAACGCCGAGCTCGTGGTAGAGGGGCTTCGACCAGAGCAACGCCGCAAATGCTATCAGAGACCGAAGGAAGCTGTTTCCGCCGAACGCAGAGGCTGCATACAGCGGGTAGCTGAGGGAAAGGTACACAAAAATGCACTGGATGATGATTACTATGCCGGCAGACGTCATGGCGATACCTAGCGTGGGCACCATCCAATGGATGCTGGGTCTCGAAGTCCAAGCGAACAAGAACAGGCCGCCCGGGACCAAAAAGGACGAGAAGAGAGCTGGAATCAGGCGCTGCTCGGGTGCAATGGAGACACCCTTCTGTGAGAGGGGTAAAGCGTAGAAGTAGATGTAGCCGCAGTAGGGGATGCCGATGAGAAACACACCCACCACCACCGAGAGGTAGGCTAGGCTGGCCATGTCTGAAGGGAGTTGGTATATGCCTTCGTAGACGAACGGGAGGACTTCGAAGAAGGAGTAGTATATGCCGTAGACGAAGCCAGAATAGACGCTGGTGAATGTGATGGAAGGGTCGAGAAGATGCATCTGCACCGGGACGACAACGGCGTTCCAAAGTCCAGACGTGGTGGGCCTTGGGCTCTTGGCTTGCACAGCGGTGATCATGTGAATCTCTGGGTATCGTTTCTGTAATCTCTGCAGCCGCATGTATAGGATCTTGCCTCTCGACGTTTCCGGTGTCATCAACTATAGGCAATGTTTGTTAGTCTTGCAGCTCTGCAGAAGTTTTTAGGCCAACTTGCCATCATCAACACCGTAGGTGCGTTTAGTATCACAATCTCCCAGAGAGACCATCTCCATCCCATGATCGGTACTGTGAAGCTCGACAATATGGGGGCGATAGAAGCAGCAGCGAATCCCGAACAAGCCCAAGTGTAGAGAGCAAGTGGCTGGACGTTCTCATTGCAGACATCGCCCAAGGAAGCACCCCCGGACGCCAGCATCGGGGATCCAAAGAACCCCTGAAGAAATCTAAGCACCATCAGGCCCTCGACGTTGCCCACTGTTGCTGTCAACACAGACAGCAGGAGAAATATAGTGCTGGAGATCAGATAGGGCGGGTTTCGTCCGATATGGTCCACATCTGACAATGGAGACATGATCATGGGCCCGAATCCGTAGCCAAGCACGAAGAGAGCCAGCCCGAGATTGGCAACCGTGGAAGAAACACCGAACTCCTCCATCATGCCTTTCTGGGAAGCCGCGTAGATCGAGGAAGACATGTACACCACCATGTTGCTATAGTTAACGACGGCAAAGATGAGGACTTTTTTGTACACGGGCCAGTTCTTTGGGTTCGCTAGGTCATTCGCTCCGTACCAATCGACGACTATGCAGTTTCCGCCAGGGGAGCATGTTCCGTTCAAAGGGCTCTGCTTTTCTTCATCAATAGCCCCCCTCCCAGCGTATCGTTCCTCGTTGGCACGACTAGGAAAGCACTCGAATCTTGGTATTTGGTCTAGAGACTCGATAGACGTCTCTTCAACAGTGGAGGTATGGCCCGGCGATTCCTGGTGACCTCGGGGTTTGCTGAACGCGCTGTCTTTGCGGTCCTTGTCGTCGATTGGCGGAGGCTGGGGGCCAGGGGAGTCTTGGATGGCTCGAGATAAGGGGCATTGAAAGTCGTCTTGCTCTTCAGGAAACCTCAACCATTGTCTGTCTGCCACCATCCGCAGGAAATTGCCAATAGGCGTATCAAGTAGGAAGTGCTGTGGTTGTGACGACATGAGTAAGAGCTGGGCGTGGACAGGGAATAGGGAGCTTGGAGTTGGTCAGAAATGCACCAAATGAATGTCTGAAGATGGAAACTCATAATTGAAAGGTTCATCAAAAAGAAATCACTCGAGAGCCGTGAGCTCCAGGATGACGCACATGCCTTTTGCAACCCCGGATGGTGTGCTGTTGGCCATGCCAAGAGCCCTAGTCTACGCGATGCGACTTCACGAGAATGCAGGGTCGAGAGGAAAATAAATTCCGGCACCCTTCCCCCGAGATCTAGATGTTTTATAATAGCGCCATGGTCGCCTTTATCGCTCCGCTGCTGGAAAATACTTTCCACTTCCCCAAGTCGCCTCAGCATGACCCCTTCCCAGTACTGTCAAACACTTGCGCGAGGGGACTTGTCTGATCCCCTAGGGCTATACATAAGTGCCGCAGAAAAGTGCAACCGGTGTTTCCCCTCTGCGGCTGCCGCAGCAGTCTTTCTCTCATCTTTTTCTCCATCACCCTCGTCTCCGTCGTTGTCATGTTGGAAGCTCTTCCCAGCCGTCGGCACGAAGTGGCCTCTTTCAGATACTTCGACTTTAGGCAAAATGAGAGCGATACTCCTGTAGTTTATTCCACCCAAGACGAGTCCCGCCAGCAAGGGCCTGCAACCCATGATGCGTCCATAGGCTCTAAGGTAGGAGTATCTGGCAGACCAGAACCGACACTCTATTCTGCGACCGCTATGCCAAAAACGCAGTATGCAATTGTTACACCCCATGTTCAGCCAAAACTCAACTTGCAACTCCAAGAAATCCCAGTTGATAACCCGCGGCCTGGCGAAGCCACTGTGAAAGTGGAATGGTCGGGTCTCTGTGCAAGTGTAAGTGTAGCTATGATCCACCTTAGCCACAGGCACACCAGCTGTAGCCTCCTGGGTACGAAACTAAACCCTGAATCAACCGTAGGATATTTACTTTTCAACCGGACGAGACCCCGTCGCTTGCAGCCGCAACCACATTGCCGGCCACGAAGGCATCGGCCACATCGTCCTGAGCCATGACCCCTCGCAGATAGGCCGAGCCGTCGGGATGAGATTCCTCGCACACTCCTGCGGCACCTGCTGCTACTGCCTCAGGGGCGTACCAGAGAGCTGTCCTAAGCAGCTGTGCTTCCCCACATATGTAAACGGCACCTACCGACAGTTTCTCAACGTTCCGTACAAGATGCTCACCTGGCTGCCCGACTGGGTGTTTGCACACCCCACGCCCGCGATATTCACGGCGGCGCTGTGCTCAGGGTCTGCAGCGCTAAAGGCCCTCAAGAAGGCGGCCCTCAGACCGGGAGACGTGGTGGTGATACTCGGTATTGGCGGACAGATCGGCTACCTTGCTGGCCTGATGGCCAAGAAAGTCTTCAGGGCTCGAGTCATTGGGGTTGACTTGGCTATGAAGGGAGATTTCCCAACCGTAGCTGAAGCCAGCGATAGATTCATACCTCTGGGAGGAGACGATTGCCTGGCAGGCCAGCCCGACTTGAGCTCGCAAATCATCTCGGCCTGTACACAGCTGAGGGGAGACGACCTATATCCTCGCAAGGCGAATGCAGTGATCGCTGCTAGCAGCACAATCGGTTCTTTCCAAAGCCTACCTTCGTTTATCTGCGACGGAGGATCAATCATCCTCGTTGGGTAAGTTGTCGTCATCATTGCTCTGAGCATTCTGGCTTTCACAGGAGCCATCATGGCCAAGAGAATCTCTGCTAATTAACAAATAGTGCTCCAAGCGGTTCAGTCAAATTCGACGTTGAAGAGATCGTTGTACGACAGTTATCCATTCACGGCTCCTTGATGGGCGATGAAAGAGAGTCATACCAAGTCATGGAGCTCATCCGATCTGGAAAAATCACCCCAACAATCACCGAGATACAGCTCAAAGATGTCCCTCGGTATATGAGCAAATTTGTTGCAAGCCAGAACCAAGGCAAGGTCGTAGCCCGTATCAACAGCCCGTCGGTGGAATCTTGGAAAGCAGAAAATACGTCAGAGATGAATTAGATAGGGTCGCCAATTAGACGAAGAGTTGATGCATTTTTCTACACGAATTTGTGTTACAAAGGTCCGCTGGTGTCCCAGGCACAGATACGATATTGACGTCAGAAACCCGCTTAGCAGAGATGTGTCACTCGTATTAACAAGACCGTGTCACCACGAATTCTGGAAATGCTCTCGACTTACAGACCCAAAAAGACCGTAGTCATCTGGCAGCCATTTCCAGCCAGGATCCACGTCATAGCTGACAGCAGGAAAGGCGTCGTTTGCAGAGAATTCTTGGAAGAGCTGCTCAGCCAATGGGTCATCCTGGGCATGCTGTAAGTAGGATGTTTCCAGCGCTTGAGAGCATTTTATCGTTCAAGCTGTAGACCAAAAGAGTACTACTGGTAGTCACAGGAATGCTTACCAAATAGCTATCCACGCTGTATAACCCGTACTGACCCTCATCACTGGGTACATCCGCCGCCAAGTCTGCTTCAGCATGCGCAAGTTCGGATAGAGTTTGACCGGCGACAGCCTGACTCTGGCTGCCCGCCGCGTCTTTCTCAGATGCGATACCTTCCATTCTCTGCTCTTGAACATGTTCGTATAGCGCATGAAGGCTCTGGCGCATACGCTTGGCCGGGTTCCACGCTGTTCCGAGTTCATCCAGTACAAATAGGCAGAGATCGATATACTTCTGGTTGCTGGACGGGTCCACATCTTCCCATCGAGAAGATAAAGCGTTTAGAAATATTAGAGCTGCAGAGAGTGTGCAATGCGTCGCGGTAATGGCGCTCCTACGAAAACTGCCAAATGTGCTCCGATATTTAGTCGCTACCTGACATACGCCCAATGCGGCCAGGTAGCTCATCTGTCTAGCCTTTGTAATGCTTGGCTCCTCCTCACTGCGGCTGGCTCCGTCGTTTTCAGTATTAGGCTTGGCGAGAAAGGGTTTGGTCAGTTGAATGTGTGCCGTGTGGTAGATCATGTGGATGGTGAAGAGAGCGGGAGGCAGTGACGGGGTATAGCGTTCGAGGAGCATCTCGTCGGGGAGGTCGTAACGCCAATTCTTCAACTTCAGAACGCATGAAGACCAAAATGAGCCCCTCTGTTCGCGGCTAAGGCCAGTTTTCGGGGCATATCTGGATGAAGTGAGCAAGTAATGTAGGATGGGTTGATTCTCTTGGAGAATTGAAGCTGGCAGTTCAAGACTGGAGGGCTATTGATCACTTACAAGGAGTTGAGAATGGTCTCCATGATCTGACATAAAGTGACTTGATAATAAAGTACCTGAGAGTGTTGCAGATATCGATCTGGAGTCGATTGATCACTTGTCAGAGGTGGTTTGACCCGAGGAAGCCCTACGGCGGCCTGGAAATCCTACACCTCTTGTCAGTAGACCGCCTTGTGGTCTTCCTGCCCGCCATATACTTACCAGGTAAGTACAGGTCCTTCCGGTGTACATCGCTGACAGCTTGTCCATGCAGTATATGGTCCAGTGGATCTGCCTACGAATGGAAACCTCTTCCATTGATAGAGGCGAGCCGGCATTGAGCTGCTGATAAACACCAAAGTCTAGGTTGATGCCCATGTCAAGTGCTAGCCTCATAGCTATGCCATAGTGAAGCCAGCTTGCAGCATCTTCGCCAAATGACTAGTGAGGGCCTTAGAAGCTGATTGAGGAACCCGGTGGGCATGTACTTACGCAATACGCCGTCGTGAGAATCATGGCAGCCTGGATTGTCGTCAGGCTGGGTGATTGAAGATCAAAGTACAACAGAACCTGGGCTTTTTCCAAGAACAGCCTCCCAGCAGTATTGGGGTCTTGCGGATCAGTCCGAACCTCGGCGCGGTCGGAATGCCGAGACCCTATGCACAGCACGCAGTTGAGCAGGAGGGGGCTGTACCATTTTCCATCCGTATGGCGACTCTGCCTAAACATGCGCTCGTCCACAGCCTGATTGAATGGCTGCTCCCACGTGAAGAAGAGATCGAGAAGGTGGTCTTCAAGCTCCGGGGAGACTGGATCCTGATCAAGAAGATCTTGGCAAAGACGGTTGAAGTTGGCTGTGGCTGCGCTGTACTCGGCTCTTTTCTTATGAAGACTCTTGAACTCTAGGCGTCCACTTGTTGGGCCAAAGTACCGTGCTTCGCCGTCCTGGTCAAAATTCATGGATTCATCTTTTGATAGCTCCCCACGGAGGGTCAGGTCGTCGCTTACTCCATCATTACTGACCAGGTATGCCGAGGACGAAGCCGGACGCACCGGCGGAGAAATAGCGGAGGGAGGTAAGCCCGAGGGCGACACCGCGTGGGCATTCGGCATGCCATCCGGGTCGATCGAGTGAGCCTGGAGCAGTCGCTCAAGGTGGTCTATCCGGCTGCGCAGAAGATCGACATACGACTTGGGTGCTGGGCGGCGCTTGTCTTCCTCCGTGGAGTAAGCACATTCGATGGCGCGTTCCGAGCATCTTGAACAAGACGGAGTTCTTGCGTCGCACTTTGCTCCGATCAGCCTATGTTTGGGTGATAAGGGGTAGCCGATATACCTTGACCCGCCTCCTCCTGCAATGTAAACAAGCCCTTGAGACATTTTTGCGGCCTCGTCTCGGAACTTGCTTTCCTGCTTCTTTGGCTTTCTCAGTCTTTTGCGGCATGTTTCCCACCGCTGACGCAGGTTCTTGCGAAATTGGAGACGGGGGAAGCAGTGACTACATGGATGGTTGTCAATTGCGAGAGGTGCTAGATTGGCTGCTTTGTCATGCACCCCTGATTTTCAAGAGCGGAATATACTTTCCGCTCCTTGCCCCACCCGTATGGGCACAACGTTTGAAGCCCTGGACGGAAATAGCAAGTGTCCGCGGACAAGCGGCGGCAGATGAAGTACATCCTCACCAGGTGGTTGAGGACCGGACCTATATGAACTCAATAAGCTCCACTCTTGTTTTCGTAATGTGATAATCTATCGGTAAATATATTCCATAGACCATGGCTTAACTCAAGGTCCTCTCCGCCACAAATGAATACGACTAGGCATTCAGCGGCATCCACCAAGCGTAAAATATGAACGTGACCCGTTTCCCAATTGTCTTTCACCTTAACATTTATCCTATGGTCGTATTGTAATTTCTCAAATTATTTCCTACTCTACATCTTTGCGAAATCTTAACCTCTGTTAAAATGGCCCAGTTCACCACTTACATCAGCAAAGGCTTCGGGGAAGCCGCCTTCAAGTCACATGCTTATGTCCAGGCGGCCAGAGTGGGCGACGTCATTCATCTGGCTGGCCAAGGTAAACCAGCATTACCCTACTGGAACCGTGGTTGCAAATCAACTGACGACACATCAGGTGGCTGGGACCAGGAGACGTTTGAGGTCTACAAGGAGATCGGCCCCCAAGTCGACCAAGCTTTTGCCAATGTCGACTATAACCTGAAAAATGCTGGTGGAAAGGGATGGTCCCAAGTCTTCAAGATCCGGTCATACCACACACAGCTCAACGAAGAGGCTCAGAACGCCATGGTTCGCAACTTCAGGAAGTGGATGCCTGATCACAAGGCAGTATGGACGTGTGTACAGGTTGGACGTTTGGGCGAGGATAACATGCGCGTGGAAATCGAGGTTGAGGCTTATGATCCCAAAGCTTAGTTTAAAGCATATTCGTTTAACGATGAAGCCCTGATTCCGAATTGCGATTCAAGATGGAAAATCTGGCGTGTGCTGTGGTTTAATGCGTCAATTTCGGATCGAGTCGCGGTCGTGAGTGAACATGAGTCACACGTTAGCACTCGAGCTTTGACAATGTTAGAACCACAGCTAGAATCAATCATTCTTCTACCTAGGAAAGTAGTTTTGAGGTACTGACAACAAAGCTAGCACAGAGCAAGGTCTATCATTTCATCCCGAGAGTTATGCTAGGATGGTCTTGATACAGAATTGAAGCCAATTTCAGTGCGTCGTTTAATGCAAAGCCACAGCCACGAGGACCTGCTACGGAACTTGGGCAGTACTGCCTTGATAGGATTAAGTCATGGGTGGGAACTTGCACCAGGGTCCGATGAAACAATGGGAACGGAACCCATTTTCCGCTCTCATGCTTATAAATCGCCTGACTACATTTGTGGTCCCTTGATGTGATTCTCATCCATGCCGTTCGATTAGATTCCGGTCACAAAAGGCAGAAAAATAAATCATGATGAAGGGAATGCTATTGAGAGGAAATAAAGCACGAGACCTTCCCCCCCTTCTTTGGCCAGGATTACACCTTAGCTTGTGTGAGACTTGAGCTACCATATCCGCATTGGGCTGGGATCAACACGCCGATGAAGCTCATTCGCTAGGTTTCAGAGTTCGTACGTTGGCGTTAATATACAGGTAAACGGATCAAGCCGAGTCTTGGATGGCTCTGTCTACAATATATTCTATTCTAGTATCTCTGTCTTTCCAAAGAGGCCGTCTGATCAAGGGATGCACTTTATCAGACTCCAATGCTTTTCTGGAATTCTGGAGAGAACTCATAGTCGGTATACCCCTTCAACGACCCAACATCGTAGAAGGTGCGTCTATCGTATGGAGTGAACGGGATGCCTTCTCTGATTCTAAAAGGCAGATCCGGGGTGGAAATGAAATGACGCCCAAAAGCCACCAAGATATTCCTCCTTTTCCACTTTCCTGTAACCTCTCGGGCGGATTCAGCCGTGTAGCCACCAGCCAGGATGACTGGTTTGCGAGCATCCCACGCATTGATGGCAAAGTCGGGCGGTTCCCTATCATCTCCATCAACGTTGCCATTAACCCGTGACTCGATCAGGTGCAAATATGCCAACTCCAGGGCCCCGAGTTCCTGGACAACATGCGTGAATTGAGGTATAGGATCAGCCATACGCATTCCTTGGTACCGTTGCCATGGAGATAAACGAACGCCAACTCGTTCTGCTCCAATAGCTTCAGCCACAGCTTGAGCAACCTCCAGAATAAAGCGAGTTCTATTCTCGATGCTGCCGCCGTACTCGTCCGAGCGAGTATTGCAGTTGTCCTGTGTGAACTGATCGATCAGATAGCCCCCGGCACCGTGTATCTCGACACCATCAAAACCGGCCTTGATACCATTTCGAGCTGCTTGAGCATATTGTTGAACGAAACGCTGGATTTCAAGTTTGGTGGCAGCTCTTGGAACGGCTGCATCTTTCTCGAATGGCTTGGCGCTCGAGCTGACGATGTCGAACCCTTCGGCACGCGCTACGTCAGGCATTGCTACGCGACCTAGGGCCCAAAGCTGTAGGAAGATGAAGCTTCTCTTTTCGTGTACAGCTCTGGTAACCTTCTTCCAAGCGTCGATTTGCTCTTGACTCCAGATGCCCGGGACGTTGGGGTATCCACCAGCCTCTCTAGATATAAAGGTAGCCTCGCTGATGAGGAGGGTACCGGGGACAGAGGCACGCTGTCCGTAGTACTCGGGAGCCAGGTCTGATGGGACATGATTGTCGTCAGCTCGGAACCTGGTCAATGGCGCCATGACGATGCGATGTTTGGTCGTGATTGGGCCAACCGCTAAAGGTTGGAAAAGCCGGTGGTCCGCCATGTTGATGATGTAGGATAACGAGCAAGCAATCAGGTCGGATATGGAAAGAGTAATGAAAAGAGCTTCAGGAGTTATTAGGACAAGATACGTATATATAGATATAGATATATATATATATATCCTTACGCTGGGATACTTATTGGTTCTTTCGGTGTTACCACGGCGCGATGACAAATTGAGGGTCGGACAGTTAAACATAATCTTTCTTTCTCGACGTCTAGAACTTTCTTTTCTTGATTTGTCATGAGCTCAAAATTATGCTCTAGCTTATAAGGTCAGGTTCATGACGTTCACATAACTCGTCTCAACAATGATATCCTTAGTTGAAGCATTAAGAATGCCGAAGAATCTTAGTGTCGCTGTCGTTGGTGCCACTGGCACAACCGGCTCAGCTATTATTGCTGGGCTGCTTGATTCCGGTGAAACCCATTTTGTGAGTAGAGTTTCTCATCCTGATCGGCTAGCGTGAAGTTGTTTTTGACAACTTTGGTTAGACCGTGACCGCTTTGGCCCGTCCCTCGTCCGTCGATAAACCGGCCTATGACGAGCTGAAGAGGCGTGGTGTGAAGGTCGTTCCGGCTGATCTTAGGGGAGCTGAGAGCGACCTTGTGAAAGCCCTCTCTGGTATTGATATCGTCGTGTCGGCTATTGTCTTTACCGAATTGGATGCCGAAATCCCATTGGCAAACGCAGCAAAGGTTGCTCGCGTAAAACGCTTCCTTCAATCAGCATTGATGTGCGTTATTCCTCCGAGGGGAGTGGTCAATTTTCGTGGACAGGTACGAGCCCTCATTTCTCCTTTGATGGCTTGGTTTAATTTGACTTGTCTGTAGAAAGAAGACATCCTCAACCACATCCAGAAGATCCGTCTTCCCTACACCTATCTTGACGCTGGCTGGTGGTATGACATTGCAGTCCCTCAGCCACCATCTCGAGCAGTTCAGAATCCCTCGGGGGCTTCCTATCAAGGAAAGCTTGGCGCAGACGGCAACATTCCCATTGCGGTTGCGCAGGTTAGCGATATCGGTCGATACGTCGCCAAGGTGATCGCAGACCCTCGAACGCTCAACAGGCGGGTGTTTGTGTACAATGAGATATACACCCAAAATCAGATATATAATCTAGTTGAGAGGTTGACTGGCGAAAAGATACCGAGGTCCTATGTGAGCTATCATCCACGCGTAATATGGAAAGTAGGACAGCTAACCTATTACAGGTCTCGAAGGAGGAGAGCGAGGCACTCATCGACGAAGCAAAAGCAGCTGTTGCGGCGAACCCTTCCAGCCTCGAAGCAATGGGTGGCCTGGTGTTAAATCAGCTTTTTTACTCGGTAACTATCCGTGGTGATAACACGCCCGATAATGCAAAGTACCTAGGGTATTTGGATGGTAAAGAGCTTTATCCCGCATTCAAGTTCACTACTATGGAGGACTACATCAAGGCCCGCATTTAGAATTATTAACTACCGATATACGGAAAGGAGATACAGGAGAGTAAAGAAACACAACATGGTCCGTCTTAGTCTCTTAACTTTATCCATCTTCTATCTTTGGTCAGTTACCACGATGTATCGGAACGGCGCCAAGTTTGTAACAGCGCCATCCTTGGACCTTGTTGACACAAAGGCGATGGGACAGGGAACAATTGCGCTGATACATAGCTTGTAGTTGTCCATAGGGTGTCGACCAGGTGCCCAGGGATCGATGGCAATATGCTTGTGGCCGTTGGGAGTGAGTCTTGTTCGCTCCATCGCCTACAGCCCAAGTCGTGTCGGGGGTCTGAATCACTTGGAAGGGAGCAGCAGTAGTAGCTTCCTCCCATGTTGGCCGAGAACACTCAAGTTTCTTGAAGTCTCCATGGTCGCCACGGTTGTGCGGGGTTTCACGATTGGCAGCTATTATTATTATGTTATGTGTTTCGAATCGTAACGTATATTCAAAATGAAGGAAAGTAATCTAAATGATTTATTTCCAAACGTACGGTCTTATTTAGATCCCATTTCAAATTGCTGTTCCAGGTGCTTTAGCGGTGAATGCACTAGTCAGCGGCGATATTAATAGAGAGTTATAGTTAGGTTGGCAAATGTGAGAGTGAAATGCTAGCTGCTTGGCCAAGAGCTCGAGGAAGGGGGGTAGGGGTAGTTCTAAGCAACCCAACGGAAATAACACAGCTAAAGGGAAATACTAGCATAGTCTCTCTTAGAACGTATAATTTGGATTAGTTAGTAATTACTAATATAGATCGCAGGGGTTAAAATTCTAGTACTAACATACATAATAAGTAAGTAAAACAGATAAGCAAGTAAAATAAAAATCCTAACCTCTAAGCTAGAGATCGCAATAAAAACACTATAAACTATTTAATTAATTAAAACTACTTACTATACTCTTCCCTAAATATCTTAATTACTACCTAATAGGTCCTTATATTATAGCCGGGCTAGCCGCAGATACTATAACGCCGAACACCCGGTCGCGCTAACCTCCTTTAACCACTACTCCGCGACGACTCGGCCACTACTTGCCTATTAGTATCTATTTAATTAATTACTTACCTTCCTTCCTCTACTATTATAACCCCTCTTCTTTATAATTAGGTCCTTTTTGCCCTCTGGCGCTAGCTTAGTATCTTATTTACCTCCCGAAGGTCTTTATTCTTAGTAGCTAATAAAGTAACCTAATATATAATTACCTTTATACCCTTCTTAAGAGACCTTAGGACTTTAAGGATTAACTCTAGGGAGCTATTTTAATGCCTTCTAATTTATCTTTCGAGGTATTTAGACTAAGACTAGGCCTTAAGTATAGTCCTTAGGGTCCTTAATGCCTAAGAGGTTAATTAATTAGATACCTCCTTAGCCAGTATTAGCGTCTATAGCTATATATTAAGCTTTAAGACTATAGTTTCTAGGTTAAGAGGAATAAGATTAGCTCCTTTAAAAGCCCCCTTAATATTTCTTTTTATTATAATAGCCTTATATATAGTATAAAAGGCTAGAAAGAACTTAGTCTTTAAAATATAAGTAATAAAATATTTAATTAAATACTTTATTTCTTAATTATAAGCCTTTTTTAGTATATTAAAGTACTTAATATTAAGAGGCTAGAGTAAATAAGATAAATAAGGCAGTATATAAAGCTAAATAATCTTCTTTTCCTTATAATATCTCTTAAATTTAATAAATTAATAACTTTTATAGCTATTAAGGATTAAGAGATAATAAGAATTAATTAATTAATTAATTATATACTAATTAAAGTATTTAAGCTATTTAAGACCTATCTCATTATTAGTTTAGCTATTTTAGGTTATTATAATAGCCTAATCGCCCGGGAGGTTATTTTCTTAGTACTAATTAGCGAGGTAATATTAGCCTATACTAATAATAAATAGCTAGATCGCCTAGCCTTTTATATTAATTACTTAAATAATTATAATCTATTCCTAGTTTCTAGGCTATATTAATTTTAGCTTTAAATACCTTTCTAAACCTATAATAACTATTTTACTTATAATTATGCCTATAAGAAAGCTAATCTTATTAAAGTTATAGATATTATTTAATTAGATATTATACTTCGCGATTATATTCGCTATAAGCTAAAACTAATTATAGATAATAATTAGATCTTTATATTTAGCTCTTTAGTAATTATATTTCTAAAAAAAATATATCTTAAGGTCTAAGTATCGCTTAATAAAGTTTAAAGCCTAATATATGCTAATTAGTAGCGCATCGCGATCAATAAGTAATTAATTAATTATTTCCTTTATACTATAAAGCCAGGGGGGAAATCCTCATAAATCTAAGTCAAGAATAAAATAAATAAGGATCTATTCTTCTAGATTAGATAGCTGACGTGATTTCTAGATAATATCGCGTCGAGATTAAATTCCCTTTTATCGACGCTAAAGAGTTATTAGGTTAACTATATAGATCTCTATAGCGCGTCGGAGCTTTAATTTTAGGTTATTTTAAAGGGCCTAAAGGGCAAGAAGGATTTTAGCCTCTCTATTAGACTATAATATACTAGGTAGTTAAGAATTAATTAATTAAATGGAGAAGATATAGGTTAAGGGATTTTTGTTTCACTTGCTTGTCTATTTCACTTACTTATTATATACGTTAGTTGAAGCCCGATAAATAAATTCCGGGGGTTGGGGGGCGGGGCAGGTCGAGTCTTGGCATCAAAGGGACCAAGTCACCTAATAGTCTACTCTGAAACCTTTGCGCGCGGGTCGGCATCCGGCTTTTTGCTAAGCGCGCGTGGTGGGCCCCGCGCGGTAAATTCAGACCGGCCGGAAACCGACTATTTCCATGTGTCCCCAGCTCTTGTCGCTCCTCGAAGGTCACTCTGGTAAGTGATTACCTTATGCGCGATTCTGTCAGCTTTTGTCAGCCTAACAGACCGGATCAAATGCCAGGTTAGAAACATGCGAAGAGTAAATACATGTTCTTCCCACGATGATGCTCCTGACAACCACCAATACTACCATCAGAATAACATCCTTTATAACAGTGCTCAGTCAGGCATTCGAATTAATTCTGTCATAACAATTCTGCATCAACAAAACCTCGCAGCCTCAGCCAACAATCAGCCATGCCCGAACTGAGAGCAATCAGCAAGGTCTTCACTGCCCTCGAACAAGCCGAGGGGGCTGGCGCCAGAGTTCGGCGCTCCATCGGCAGCACATATCAACGCAACTTTTCACCATTCCTCATGCTTGATCACATGAACGGAAGTAGTGGTGCAGGCTTCCCAGATCATCCCCACCGAGGACAAGAAACGGTATCCTATATCCTCAAAGGGTCCGTCGAACATGAAGACTTTGCTGGGAATAAGGGCGTCCTCAATGCTGGCGACTTGCAATTTATGACCGCAGGAAGAGGCATTATGCATTCTGAGCAGCCGCTGCCTGATCCTGAGGGAAACCCAGGAGCTGGCTTCCAGCTGTGGGTCGACCTTCCAAAGCACCTGAAGATGTGTGAGCCCCGATATCGAGATCTGAGGGCCAACGAAATCCCACGCGCCCATCTTGATGACGGCAGGGTCCTTATCAAGGTCATTTCAGGCAAATCTGGCAATATTAATAGCGCCAAAAACTTGGCATATACGCCTGTGTGGTATCTAGATGTCGAGATTCAACCGGGCGGCGCTTTGGTTCAGCCCCTACCCCAAGGCTGGAATGCTTTCTCTTACGTTTTCGAGGGCTCTGCCGACTTTGCATCTCCAACCGGTGTCTTAACCAAGGTTGAGCAGTACGGCACGGTGATATACGAAACCGGAGGAGATGTCATTTCTATTCAGGTTGCCGAGAACGCAGGCCGCAGCGTTCGTCTTCTTATTATCGCTGGCCAGATTCTAGACCAACCGATTGTTCAACATGGACCTTTTGTCTCAACTAGCGCCGAAGGAATCCAGCAAGCTTTTGAAGACTTTTACGGGAGCAAAAACGGGTTTGAGAGAGCGAAGGGATGGCGAAGTGAGAATATGAGGCGCAGGATGAGTATCTAGGGTACGACTCCTGCCCGTAACCCTGTGTCAGAACCTACTGGTTCGAAATATTTTATGTGAAAGTCGCTAGAATAATCATATAAATCGATGAATTATATACGCTGTTATCCATCATACACCGTTGCTATCTTTAGACTAGCTGCCTTGTCTTGAGAAAAGACAACTCTGAGCTACTGTGACCTTTCTGCGCCAAAGTCTTTGCCTGAAGTAGAAAGACCTTGTGAGACAGCGAATTCTTTGTAACGATGTCCATTACGTCCCCAGACCCAGGAGTCCCATGCTATCCCTCGTATGATTTGCCAAGGTTTAGCTACATGGAAAAGGCTCGATGTAAGCATCGGTCCAGGCTCATCAACCAATTTGCCTCGAATAGTTTGGGTTGGCTTCCTGTGTTGAATACCCCTGGCAAATCTGACCTGATCCACGATCATTGGTAATCACGGGTTGGATGACATTCTCTGATTAGACAAGGTGCCGATAAAGTCGCCGACCCCTTAATAATAACTGGTTGTGGCTGCTTTACAAATTTCTCCGCCTTGTCACTAAGCCCCGCTGGTTGGCCCCCTGAGCTTGAAACTATCGGATTATTTATCAAATTTGTCCGATATGAGCTTGTTAGGTCACTCTCAAGATACATGAAAGCCTTCCGTTCGTTAGCAATCTTATTAGAATAGAAAGGGTTTTTTATGAGTAATTTTTCAGCAATAAGGCAGCTCATACTATGCATTGTCCTCGCTCACTTAACCCGCACGAGCAGCCATTGCAAGGTGACACCTTCGAAAAACGCCAACAGAGGTCAAAACCAATGCCACCAGTTCCCAGGCAAACAATACTGGCAACGCATAGTGTAGCTTGGGGTTACAGCCGAGTGACCAAATATTTATCAACACTTGATAATAGTTGTGAGCTGGAAACATGTAGCCAATGTGATAGAACCCCGGGCTTAGTTGAAAGGGCAACAACACCGACGTGATGTTGAAGACTATCCACGATATCAGAGCCATCGGGACAAAAGAGGATTGCAACCATATCGTGAATATCTCAAAGATAAGGAAGTTGATGTGGGCAAAGAGCCATAAGGTGATCCAAGACAAGACAAACTGGTTTCCGTTGACATCCCAGCCTGCCCTGAAAGCCCAGATCGCGCCCATGGTTAGGAGTGAGCCAATAAAAGTATAAGACAAAGTGATCATGTTCCGAGTAATTATGATGCGGTATGGATTTACGAGGGTATATACTTTGAGTTGGGCATAGCGGCCGTTGAGAGTGCCCAAGTAAAAGAACTGTTGCATCAGAACGATGATGATGACGACGGTGTTGTAAATCGCTCGTGAGCCTTGTGGTGTCGGTTTGATGTTGATGGACTGGAGTTCCCATGGATTTGCAAAGGCCGAAAGGGCAGCCGGGCTGGTTATAGATGATATGTTGGCGGTCCCGTTTGCCGTAGTATATGCCACTCTTGCAGTGTCGGATAGTAGCTGTAAGTTGACTGACACAGCAGAATCGATGATAGATGAATAAAAGGCCTCATTCCATATGTATCCCATAGCATCCGTATTGTTGTATGTCTTGTCACCCGCCAATGCTTCGTGCAGTCTCAACGACGCGCCCTTAACCACGTAGAGAGCGCCCCAGTATTCAGTCCTGCAAACAGTGCCCACCAGGTCGTTTATTGTTGGAAATTCCGATGCTGGTCTTTCGACCAAAGTCGGGAATGCTTTCCCTTCGATGCTGGCATACGCAAGCCGCACAGCACGACCGATGGCATCTCGGTCGTAGTCAACAAAGGTGATTCGAATATTGTGAGTGTGGTCTGTCTGCTGAAAGAGGGATCCAAGTATATAGCAGAATAGACCGAAGAAAAGGAGCTGGAAGTAGATGAAACTGGTGCCAGCTAGTTTGAAGAAGAGTTGGGGAGTCTTTCCAGGCACAGGTTCGTCCCTGGCCCTTGAGTAAAAAGACGAAATGAGGTGCATTCTAGATCACGGCCGGTTTCGGTAGACTTGATCTACAGAACGAGGTGATTAGTTTGACGGCATAAAGTGGAGGGCATGTACAATAGCTGTCGGTGAGTGGTGTCGGCTGGGCATTTCACACTCACTCTGGCGGTGCTTATCTTCGTATCATCAACGTTCCTTTGTAGGGGTGACCGGCAATTTGGTGAAGCTCGAGGCCCAGTGGACGATGTATCAAGCGTTGACGTCTTGAACAGAAGGCGTCTTTCAGTAATGTATCAGGAGAAAGTACAGCAAGCTAACATTAAACTTTTTAGCCCCTCAATGAACTTCCCAGCCCCCCAGTCTAATTATAATACACACGGTCTATCTTCCGCATCGCCGACAACCGACAAGAGTTTGTGAACCGGATGGTTTATGTAATGATACGTAATCGCCGACCATCCCGCCATG
This sequence comes from Fusarium vanettenii 77-13-4, assembly GCF_000151355.1. Taxonomy (NCBI): domain Eukaryota; kingdom Fungi; phylum Ascomycota; class Sordariomycetes; order Hypocreales; family Nectriaceae; genus Fusarium; species Fusarium vanettenii. The sequence continues at coordinate 96,531 of NW_003315828.1, read as the reverse complement.
CCGGGCCGACAGAACCATCACAGGCCCCGACAACACCTAAAAAGAAGGATGTATAAAGACCCCGTTATGGACTTCTGGGAGATAAAACCCTCTGACTCATTTAGAGAGTGTATCGAAAATTCAGGCACGGTTTATCGGTTATGTTCGCATCTTCAGGCGCTCCGTCAAACGCATGGTTCTCTCACTCTCGCTGACGGTTCTCGAGTTTTACAGACATCATAAATGCAAAAAGTACTACCATACTCCCTCCCAACGACCCTTAGAATATTGGTGACACAAATGCCAATAACAATGATCTATATGATGGTGATCGACAATCGGCGGCCATAATGGGGGGCTATCATTTATAACGAGAAGGACAAATACCCTATACCTGTGTGTCCAGGATGTAATGCGTCTGAGTTGCTGCATGTCCTTAAGGAAATGAGAGAGGATAGAGCTTGTATGGTGATGAGGAACGAGGCGAGTCTTTCCCTAACCCCTAACAACGACGGCTTACAGGCCCGGAGGCTGTCGGGGCTGGCTGGATGTAAAACCTGATTGATAACTCAAGATGGCTATTGGCCATACACAGCCATGTTCTCAGTCATGTGTTTCTCTTGAGTAATTACAACAGATGATAGCAATATCCACAATCTGATGCAAAGTTCGTATCTTGATCTCCAAGATCCACAGTCTAGCCGACCCTTCCGAAGTTGCCGTTGAGCCCCATTGTATTCTGTTCTCTTCGACGTCATTGTACTTCTTCGAGTCTTGTTTTGCCTTTTCGTCGGAAAATTACTCACCTAGAAACTCAATTGATGATGAAAGAGCGCAAAATACTCACAAGGACATGATGTAATTGTCGCGCCATGAAAGATAACCGAGGTTATAGGTATGATGTATAAAGATATAAGAGTTTCAACTGCAACCTTTGCCAAGCCTCGCATCATCAACCGATTTTCTCCATCCACGTTTCAATCCTTCACAATGGCTCCTGTAACAAGTTCTGATGTTCTCGAATACGAAAAGTCCATCTTCGATGCTGGACTACACTTTGCGCGACCTTCGTTCACCTTTCAGTCCTCGGAATGGGAGCCTATGGCCAAGAAAGTACTCTCTGCAACCTCCTGGGGCTACATCCACGGCAACTGCGGAGCTGGCTCAACATACCAGAATAATCTCATCTCTTTCACGCGTTGGTCAATTGTGCCTAGGCGCCTAGTGCCCAGCCGAAAGGATGATGCTGGCAACGAGAGGTTTTCGGACACGACGACAACGGTTCTCGGTCAAACTCTGCCCTTCCCGGTTGCTATTGCACCAATTGGTGTGCAAAAGATCTTCAATCCTGAGGGAGAGTCTGCTACTGCCAGAGCCACTGCCTCACTTGGCATCCCGTATATCTTGAGCACAGCATCAAGCACAAGCATTGAGGACGTGGCAGCTGCAAACGGTGCCGGTGCCCCTCGGTGGTACCAGCTTTACTGGCCGAGCCGTGAGCATGACGACTTAACCATCTCCCTCTTGAAACGAGCCAAGGCAGCCGGTTACACCGCTCTCTTTGTCACACTCGATACTTATGTGCTTGGATGGCGTCCTAGTGATCTGGACAATGGCTACAACCCGTTTATCCATCCAGACCATATCGGCGTCGAAATTGGGCTGACAGACCCCGTCTTCCAAAAGAAGTTCAAGGAAGAACATGGGTACGACATCTCCAGTGCTCCCAGTGGTGTGTACCAATCAGCTCAAGGCGGAACAACCAGAGCGAGTCTTGGCCCGGCAGCCCGAGAATGGGCCAAAATTGTTTTCCCCGGACACTCACACTCTTGGGAAGACGTCGAGTTCCTAAAGAAGCACTGGGACGGACCTATCGTTCTAAAGGGCATTCAGAGTGTGCACGATGCTAAGAAATGTGTTGAAGTGGGCGTCCAAGGAATTGTTGTGAGCAACCATGGTGGAAGACAGCAGGATGGTGGAGCCAGTAGCTTGGGAATGCTGCCCAAGATTGTGGATGCTGTTGGAGATAAGATCGATGTCATCCTTGACAGTGGTATCAGATGCGGTGCTGATATCATCAAGGCAATTGCTCTGGGAGCCAAGTGTGTCCTCATCGGTCGACCATATGCGTATGGATTGGCACTTGGGGGAGAAGAGGGAGTGAGGCATGTGCTTCGAGCCATGTGTGGTGATTTAACCATGAACATGCACCTTGCAGGTCTCCGTGACATAAATGAAGTCACTAGGGATATTCTAGTCAAGGAGTCGGATCTGGTCTAATGGAAGGATTCAAAGGGTTCAAGTTTGGTTCAATCTATTCATCATGAGACGGCGCAATCCACACGCCTTTGTTCCTAATTACAAATTCAATATCAAATTCGCTATGCTCTATGCTTTTCATCCATCATTCCTCTTCACCAAGGTCTCTTCGCCACACCTTGACAGGCATCTCTCCCAAGATGTGGTTCATTGTCTCTTCCCGCTTGAGCTCAAAGCCTGCAGGCAGAGCAAAATCGTACCTGTGCACAATAGAGGCAAGGCAAACAGCCTGCTCAAGGTAGGAGATGTTACGCCCAATACAGCCTCTAGCACCAGCTGAGAAAGTGATGAAAGAGGACTGGAGCTCCTTGCCCTTTTCGCCAAGGAATCTCTCCGGGAGGTACTTTTCAGCCTCTGGGTAGGCTGTCTCGTCACGGTGCGCCACGAGAGCTGAGATTCCAACAGTGGTGTTGCCTGGGATGTACTGTCCCATGATGGTTGTGCCTTCAGGAGGAGTCTTACGAGCGAGACTTTGAGGAGTAGGAGGCCAGAGTCGAAGGGACTCGTCCAAACAGGCTCGAAGGTAAGGAAGATGCTTCACCTTGTCGTAAGGAGCAACCATCTCATCAGGCTCCAAAACCGAGTCGATCTCATTTCGCAGGGTCTCCATCTTGTCAGGGTTGAGAAGCAGCTGGTAGAGGACGTTGGCAAGGGCGATAGCAGTAGTGACACTTCCGGCGTTCATCATGATGTTGATTTCGGCAACAACCTCGCCCCATTCAAGGTTATGGGGGTTACCGCTCTTGTCCTCCATGAGAGCTTGGAAGAAGTCATCAAGCTTCTCACCAGCATTGTAGCGTTGCAGTCGGAGGTTCGCACGGCGGAGGACAATGGCATCCCAGCCTCGGCTCGATTCGGACATGCGTCTGTAGTAAGGGATGATGTTGGAAATCTTGTCGAGCAGCTTGTAGTTATCGTAGCTCCAGAGAAGGAGAGATTGCTTGCGAGCAGTGGGATAGAGGCATTCTCGGAGGTTGGCTTCAAAAATGGTGCCGTTCTTCTCCTGGGCTTCGACTCGATCGTGACCCCGGTCAAGGAGACCGAGTTTCTCAGAAAGGCCAATGTCAGCAATAGCATCGAGTGAGAAGAAGTTGGACCAGGCGCGGAAGTCGACGTTGACGTCCTCGGGATTGGGGTACTTGACACCCTTGGACAAAGGAGCCGTGCAGCACTTTTCAAAGTGGTTCATCATTCTCTGCACCTTGTCGGCGACCTTGTATTCCCATTCCTCGAGGTTCTTGAGAGCGTAAGCAGAAGAGAGAACCTTTCTCTTTCGTGCGTGGTCGGGCTTGTCGATGACATCGGCCAAGTGGAAATGAGTTCCGGCCGTGAGCACGTACGATTCGTCTTTGATGCAGGGGGTGCCGTGGCCGTAGATACCCTTGATAGCCTTGACACTACCAAAGGACAAAGTGTTTGGGCCAGTTCGAAGGATTGGCTCCGTCTTGTGCATCTTGGCCATTGCGGAAGATCGGGCGCCTCCATGAGCGAGGATCATGAAGGGGAGGTTGGACATGCCCGAGAAGGTAGACATGTTTGGGAATCGTCGAAGACCTGGGCATGGTAAGTATTGAGGCAACACAGAAAGAAAGAATGTATTTTACCTTTAGAGTCTCTGAGGTAAAGAACAAATGGGTAGATCAGGAAGTAGATGACTGCGACAACCCCCAATGCCGCAGCATAGGGCGTGGTGCCCAGAGAGGCGACCGAGACTGACATTTCTCCGGCCCAGGTGAAAGAAAATCGGCTAAGAAGATGGATGATACAGAAGAGGTTAGAGTAGAAATAGGACAACTTGGAAAAGGCCGTCGCCACTTGTGCTCAGAGAGCAGTAGAATTGTTCTAGAAAAGGAGTGCTGATCAGAGTAGTAAACCACAACCACCAAAGCCATGGCAAGCGTCCTTTCTTATACACATCGACCACAATGTGGACATCAACCACCAAAGACCCAATCTTCATCAAGATATTACCGTGTTGGGCATCCCACGCTAGAGAGACGGTGCCTCCGTCTCGTGAGTCCAAGGGCTTCTCTCCGCCCCCCGCATTTACCCCGCCCCCGTCTCCGCCACGAGCTTGGACATTTTCCCTGCAGGTCGAAAAGGGATATAAACAGCGAAGCCCTGACCCGCTTCTCGACCCTTGCCTCCCATCTCTCTTCGTCCCGTCTTCTTGCTGCCATGCCGCCCACCGGTCCTCGGAGGCCCGGGTGTGAGGTAAGTCCCCAAGTTGCCTATCCTGATCATCCGGGACTGATCTCCTTCCTAGAATTGCCGTGCGAGGCAAGTTGTCCCATTTCCTCTGATCTCACAGGTGACGACATTGTCTGACAGAATCCCATCTTGATAGACATCTAAAGTGTAAGTACCGAGCAGCTGCACAGTTCAATGTGTTTGTCGCAGGTACCCTGACTGGCTTATCTTGCAGGTGACGGGGAAAAACCCTGCGCGCAGTGCGTCAAAAAGAACATTGACTGCAACCGAAATCTCAGGGTTCGCTTCCGGCACAAATCCAAGACCGGGTGAGTAGCCGGCTAGACCGGAACACGATCAAGATGCAAGATGCGACAATACTGATTGATTTATTAGAGACCCTCATCCCGAGTTTTCCTCCTCCCAGGTTTGGTGCAAGACAGCTGGCAAGAGACTCAAGTTTCTCGATCAAAGTCTAGAGGTTGCTCGGTATTACGACGACGATGCCGAGTCGGACGGGGAATCACGACAACCCCTGCAACAGCAGAATCTTGATCGGAGCACCTCCCCACCTGGTCCTGTTCGACAGCCAGTAGCATCTCTCGAGACTGCTTCAAGTGCCGGTTCTGCGGGTCTTGCGCAGCAAACAGATCGCGATTACGTCTCGCCCATTCAAGGGTCATCAGGGAGTTCTCCCCGACTCGATCCTGGCCTCTCACAGCCATCCATCTTCTCCTGCCAACGGCTGCATCATGTACCCCTACCTGGATACGTTGGCAGCAGCATTGCGGCCTTAGGCGGGCCTCATCAATATCACCCCTTCTCTAACCATAGCCCGTCAAGCTCCAACTCCTTCTCACATGATCGCACATCCACCAATACCAACCTACCACCTGCACCACTCAACGATCGCACCAGGGCGAAGCTCTTTCGTCATTACATCAAATATATCGCTCCCGCATTCGACTCTTACGACCCAACTAGATACTTTTCAACATCCGTTCCATCGATAGCCGCGACATGTCCCGCATTTCTCGAACTGATTCTGGTTGTTGCCGCTAGACATCATCAAGCTGTTCAAGGCGGTGCTCCAAACCTTGAACTCGATGTCTATAGGCGGCAGCTTCCATCTCACGATGATTTCGTAGAGCAAATGATCCAGTCGGGCATGGACATGGCACATCTGGACGTTGCTGTTCTACTCTATCATTTCTGCGAAAACCTGCAAGGTTAGATATCCCCCTCATCTGCGCTCAACTTGACAAGAGCAAAATTCCTTCTTGGGTTCTCTATTCAGTGTTGTTTTGACCCTATGATCTGAAGCAGACTCACTAACATGTACCTCCAGCCACCTCAATGCACAATGATGCCTCATCAGACTTGATCCCCCCACATCTAGACATGTCCAGGCTGCATGTGTCCCCTCTTTTGACTCAAATCCCCGTCACGTTTCACGAAGCCGTAATGTGGGCATGTCTAAGACAAGAGTTGTTCCTGGCAGTCATGAACCAAACCCCCATCGATCAAGACAAATACCGATCCAGCTTGGAACATCTCACTCATACCAGCGATGATTTTTCCAGGACAAACAGAATGCTGCTTAAGCTCATGAACGTGGTCAGGTTTTGTTTCGGAGAGGGGAAGGATACGACTACCTATGATGAACTCCTCGAATCGACTGCCTCCTGGATGAGGAGTACTCCAGCTTCCTTCACTCCAGTCATGACACGACGAAAATGCAATGGGGCACCCTTCCCTGAGATCTGGCTGCTGAATGATTGTATTGCTGCGGGGCTCCAGTACTACCATCTTTCGAGGATACTCTTGATAGTCCATGACCCTCGCGTACCTCGTCTCTGTCGAGCTCGGAGGGAGGCCTCTCGTTGGATTGATGTGAGTAGAGTGCAAACTACTTGCAACTCTGATACGCTTGACTCTGGATGCATGGTGCAGTAGCTGACTCAAACAGGCCCAAGTAAGGAATGATCTGGAGATTATTTGTGGAATCGCCGAATCGATGAGTAAAATCAACCCGATGCACATGTAAGTCTAGATTTTATTTCTCTTGTTCAGCTAGCTAACCCGTTTCCAGAACTGCTTGCATGGCGATCTCGATGGTCGGAGATCGCTGTTCTCAGAGAAGTCAGCAAGGTGCCGTCATCAATATCCTGGACAAGACGACTACAGAATTTGCGTGGTCTACTGATCTTGCGTAAGTATCTTTGAGTTTATGCTGCGGTTCTCAAGACTAACGACTTGGATAGAAGGAAGCATCTCCTCGATTCATGGGGATGGCCAACTGGGATGGAAGAGTCATGTTATTCCTAGGTGATGCGTCATTCGGCTGCTGTCCGGGGCCTTCTGTATGAGTATTATTATATCACGAATTGGAGAGTGTATCACGAGTTGTGTCATCGTCACTCTCCTCTTGTCCCAATAGTCACAGAATCCTGTTTGGTGATTTTGATCACCTGTTCATTCTCAGTTCCATTTCCAGTGTCTCTGGTTGCAAAGTGCACATGCTGAAAAGTGTCGAACAACATCAAATATTGAATGCTCTCAGTCGCAATGCCTCCGTAGTGTGATACTCGTAACCATTGGGCAACCAGCAGTCAACACGGGGTTAACCAGGGTTCAGAACGAGTGGAGACAGACCCGATCCCGAGGTCAAGAACTTGTTGGAGTTGGCAGAAACCTTGTCTTGCCCCCACGAGGCTAAACCAGACCAGGTTGCGTGGCTTCGCTGAATATTTCCCTCCCAGTCTCTCCAGGCAACCAAGTCCGCACCTCGCTTACTGACTCGCACTAGCCTACCCCAAATGAATCACGCTATTTTCTTCCTTGTCCATGGGACTGCCTTGACCCCATACCCCAGGTTCCGGATCCCAGGCCTGGTCCCCCGAGAACCTTTGGGCACTCAACTGATGCGGAGAAATGGAGGCATTTTCCGGGATCCCCTTGTCGACGCCCCAGTCCTTGCGTAGCTGTGCAGCCACCTCTCGTGTTGGCCACCCCATGGTATTCGACATGTCTTCTAGAAATCTAAAGACTTCTTGATGCTCGCGCTCATCTTTGAGGTAGACTCCACCTGTTTCGGCCAATGTTAGGCGCTAGCAAGCAAAAAATGCGGACTGATTTCAGCTTACAGGCGTATAATGTGTGATGTGCTGTAAAGTAGGCAGTGGGCAGATTGGGGTTACTGATGGTCAGGCCAAGTAATGTCCGCAAGTCTTTCCGTACAGCCTCCTGGTTTGGGTCAGTAACGTATCCCCATCAAATATTCTTTCAAAAGCCTACATCTGAAGCTGCTCGTAAACGGATTGCATCAAACCCAGGCGTCCACAGCTGAGGGTCAAATATGTTGAGCAACATCCGAGCAATGTAGTAATGCTGATACCCTAGAACTGCACACGGCAATCAGCAAACATTCTCCCTGGATGAACGTGAGGGGATCAGGTACCCTGTATGTGGCGCGCCATCCATAACGTAGGGAACACAGACTTCTCGCCACCCTCTCGAGCTGGCGAATCGGGGGACCAAGACAAGACTTTCCACGGCGTCGCCTCATACCATCTCCTGAGGTCTTCTCCTAGCTCAGCCCACAGGACGGGATCAAGTCTCGACTCTGGTCCAAAAGCGTATGCCAATACCCGACCACAGATAAAGACCACTCGATTGGCTAGAGATTCGTCACAAGTATCGACAAAGGACTGAGAGTCACGGTAACTGTCCATGTTGGTGCGGAGCGGCCTCGACCGCGTTAGAGACACATACATATCCTGGCGCAGGACAACCCAACTGGCTGCTTCTCCAAGTCCGCCTTGGGCTGCAAAGCGAAACTCGGAGTTGAGCAGCCTTGAGCTACCTGTAAGATGAGTGCTCCCATCCATATCTAAAAAGCGGTTATTTTTTCCGGACAACCCAAGTTGAATCAAGCCAACTCACCCGTCATCTCCTCATATGAGCGCAATATAACGATTCCCGCCAACACGTTCTCATTGACCGCCCCGATTGGGTCATCGAGGATGGGGATCAGGATACGCAACGCATGGCTATGATACGTCTCATGACTATCGTCTGGAATTCCGCTCTTCAAGCTTATCTGGCGAGACGAAAAGGCAAGTATCGAATAGGCCAGAAAGGGGAAATGGCGAGCGCGTTTGGGAACCTCTGTGCCAAAGTGTCGAGCCGGATCACAGACGTCAAACTGGAACTGAGGTTATCCCCATGATGCGGAGTAACTTGCCAAAGGAGATATTACCCATGGTGCTAGTTCATGTATGAAGTGCATAAAGTACTCGGCTTCCTTCCGGTTGTCCAGGGGTGGGCCAAAGCCAAACTCTGCAATAAACCCCGTCTCGGATCTGGTCGCGGATTAGCTCATCCAGCTCTCGGTGATGATGATGCAATGACAAACCCGGTCTCTTCCTCCTCTAGAGGCTCGGCCACGGGGAGAAGTGATGGAAGGGGGTTAGACCATCCCTGGCCTATCGAGGCAGCCATCTGCACGCACCCAAGATGCACAGGCCACGAGCAAGTGGTGATGGTTGGAGAGTGCAGATGTTGTTTGGACAATAAGCGGACCACCAAGTTGGAGTCCAGGTAATGAAACCACGTTATATCAGGCCTGTGCCACGCTTACCGCACAACCACGGGGCGGCTTGGCACTACCAAGTGATATTAGACCAGCACACGACAAAGATGATGGAAATAACTTCCCCATAGACTCTGCAGGGTAATAATTCGCGCATAAACTCCAGGTTTTACCCCGCATGTGGCCCGACGCCACCCCCAGCTATCGATGAAATGGAGGTGATCCACCCCCGTTAGCTCACCCCGGACCCCAGACGGTACTGGCGATGGCATGCTCCAGCCTGGGGAAAGGTTGGGTTTCTTGGTGGACAAGGGTCGGACATGGTCTGAAACTACCCAGTCAGAACACTGGTGATTTGCGCATGAGTCGTAAGCCAAGATGCGACTATATATATGGCCTTGCGCCTTGCTTTTGGATATCTTTTCTCATCAAGCTTGTCTGCAATCCAGCATTTGACATTGCCTCCAGGCTCATCATTCTTGTGTATCTTTGCCTTTTCCTCATCACTTTCCTGGCTCTGAACTTCTCGGAAAATGTCTTCCCACACGGCTGACGATGCCCACGACCACAAGTCCTCGACAGAGGGCCATGGGATGGGCAAGTCGATATCGCAAAAGATTGAGCACGTCGAACAGTCTCAGGGCACCATGGTTGATTTCGATGATTCTATCGAAGACACCAAGCCCTCCAGATCCGTGTGGATGATCACCTTCACCGTTGCCATGGGTGGATTCTTGTTCGGTGAGATCTTCCAACTCGGCGACGCAGCTTCTGAGCCGGCAACATCGTTAACATAGAAAACAGGCTACGACACAGGTGTCATTTCTGCTGTGCTCGTCACTCTTGGGGATGACCTGGGCCACGAACTTGATTCCCATGAGCAGGAGCTGGTCACGTCTATCACTTCTGGCGGCGCCCTCATCGGTGCTCTGATCGCTGGTCTGCCCGCTGACAAGTACGGCCGCAAGCTGGGAATCTATATCGGCTGTGCTCTGTTTCTCATTGGATCGATCATCCAGGCCGCGGCATTCAATCTTGCGGCAATGACCGCTGGACGCCTGATTGTTGGTCTGGGTGTCGGATCGGCTGCCATGATCATTGTAAGGCGTGATCTTGCCCTTTTTTCTTGTTGACGGCAACTAATCCCGAGTGTTCTAGCCTCTCTATATCGGTGAACTGGCTCCTGCCAAGTACCGAGGTCGTATGATTGCCTTTGATAACCTCAGCGTCACTCTTGGTCAGCTCGTCTCATACGGTCTTGGTGCCGCCTTTACCGACGTTCCCCACGGCTGGAGATACATGGTTGCCGTCGGAGGCATCCCACCCATCATTTTGGCTGCTCTTCTTCCTCGATGCCCTGAATCTCCCCGCCAACTGATTGCTCATGGTAAGAGAGATGAAGCCGAGAAGTGCTTGCGTCAGGTCTATCCAGATGCCACCGAAGAGCAGATGAAGGCCAAGGTTGATCGACTTGTGTGGACTGTTGAGGTTGAGTCCCAGATTGTGTCCGACAAGTCTCTTTGGTGGCAGTTTAAGCAGCTTCATTGCGTTCCCTCGAATCTTCGAGCCCTCATCTGTGCATGCACTGTCATGGCCAGTGAGTTCTCTCTGTGCGGCGTACACAAGGCATCTATCGCTAACAAAATCTAGTTTCACAACTTGGTGGTTTCAACACTTTGATGTACTACTCCGCCACCCTGTTCTCTCTCGTGGGTTTCAACAAGCCCACCGCTGTCGCCATCGTTGTCGGTGCCACCAACTTTCTTTTCACGTTTGTCAACATGGTCGTTATCGACAAGGCTGGCCGTCGCATCATCTTGCTTGTGACTGTACTTGGCATGGTAAGACTCACGAGACAAATGCATGAGAATAAGCCTGAGACTAACTTTGCTCGCAGGCTCTGAGCATGGTTGTTGCCGCGATTGCCTTCCACTGGATCCCCATCTCCAAGGACCTCGTGCTCCAGGCTGATTCGGTCAATTGGGCCGGCATCGTGGTTCTCGTCACCATCATCCTTTACGTTGCCTTTTTCGCTAGCGGTGTCGCAACCATCGGCTGGGTCGGAACCGAACTGTTGCCTCTTGAGGTTCGTGCTCTCGGCACTATGATGAACACCGTCACTTGCTGGGGTTGCAACATCATCATCGCGTCCACGTTCCTTTCCATGATGAAGGGCATGACGCCAAGCGGTGCCTTTGGCTTTTACGCAGGTATTTGCTTCTTCGGCTGGGTCTTTGTGGTCTTCTTTTACCCCGAAGTCAAGGGACTCCCTCTGGAGGAAGTCAGAAAGGTCTTTGAGAACGGTTTCGATGTCAAGTTGGCTGCTCAGATGCAGCGCGATCTCAAGGTTGCAAGCCAAATGTCACAGGCCTCCATGAGCTCCAAGGCTTGAGTCATAGGGTGGTAACATTAGCTACTACCTTTGTCCAGGGCCACGTAGAAGGGGACTGACGATGCACATCTGGCATTTGAGAGGGCGGTAAATCTTCAACCGTGTATATTGTACAAAGTATCCATCTAGTATATCCGTCGCTCGCGACAATTTATAGTCTAGCTATTCAAAGAAAGAATCGTGATTCCAATCAACTCCTCTACTCCGGGTATTCCATATTTGTTAAAGCTAAACCTACGCCCGGTATCGGACCGCGGCCCGGAACCTGACTGTCCTCTTGACCTGGGCCACCTGAGCACCAGTGTACAGAGGGGGGCCAGGGACAGTCCAAGTCGATCCCTGGTTGTCATAAATGGAGAAGCCAAAGATTTGCGAATCAGAAGTGCTGTAAAGCTGAGAGGCAACAACACCAGATCCAGAGAGGTCATCTGTTCCTGATCCAGTGACTTCGATGTTGCCGCACTGCATGTAGAACTCGGGCTCGTTGAGATGCGCACGATGAAGAGCAATGAGTTCGTTTCGGATGACGTACTTGCCGGGGGCAATGGACGCTGGGATAGTGGCATAGTTGACGCCGCCATTCTGGCGAAGCTTGTCGGTAGCCCAGGTGCCCCCAGCGTTCGCGGGACCAGACACGACGCCTTCCTCGGCAATCTTGGTCCACTTCAACTGCGTCTTGTCCACAGAAGCGCAGTCTCCGTTACAAGGAGCGATATAGGTGATGATGGGCCCCCGATGCGACTCAGCCCAGCCGTTGGGGTTGGTCTGCTTGTCATCCGAGGTCCAGAAGAAGGAGGCAGAGCCGCCGGCCGCGACCTTTCCATAGTTCTTGGCGGCCTGGGATTCCCGACGGCAGACAAAGTCAGGGCTAAAGATGTCCATCTCAGGTCCCTCGTCGGGAGTTGAGAAGCTCCATCCGATAGCATCGGCGGAAGGATTCCAGCGGCTATAGCCAGCGTGGTCGACACCATCCAAGGTAATAGCGTTCAAGTAGCCATGAGCGGCAACCTGAGAAGCCAGAAGAGCAGTTCCGAAAAGAATGAAGCGGGACATGTTTGCTCTAGTCTGGAAGATAGGGAAAAGAGAAGGAATAAAGTTTGGTATGTTTGAAGGAGAGTCTGAAGCAAGTCGCTTGTCAAAAGCGAGTGCGTGGAAAGGAGAGTAGAAGGAATGGAAAAAGGAAACAGAAGGAAGAAAATGGTCAAGGAAAAAGCTGTCTGGATTCTACAAGCAAGTCTTTAGAGGGAGACTGAGCTTGTTCTTATAAATATTGTCCGAAAAGGAGTGGAAGCGCCTCATTCATGCAGTTTGGCGCGCCAAGATTCTCACCAAGGCAGATTAGGCGCCCGTTTCAATAGCTGCATGGGAGGCCGCATCAAAACATGAGGTTTGGGAACCAGATTGGTCCATGAGGCGCGGGGCTTTGTTGTTTCGAGACCCCTGTAAAGGATCGGCTCTCCACAAAGAATGTCATGCTGATCTTTTGCATGGGGCCGCGTTTGGCCTTCAATGTGGGAGAAAGGAGAGAAGACTTGAGCTCCGACGGGGACGGATTGTCCAGTTAATCTACTGGAGGCAATCCTTTCTCGGTCCTTGTGCCTTAAATCTGCAACTCTAACAGCGAAGAGAGGCACGCATTTTGGAGAACCAACAGACGGCTATCCCGAGCCTCCGCCTCCCGTAAGCGCTGCAGCCCCATCTGGTTCTTGGCAGTCGGCAGAAACAGCTGAAAGACCCTCCCGTCAGCGAGGCAAAACTCCCCGCAAGGTCCAATTACCATCCGGCGCTCAGGACAATGAACTTGGTGGAGTCAGTCAGGTGGATGCCATCAACAAAGCGCCCAAATCGAGGACTGCTATTCTCGTCCAGTTGGCGCTCAAGCATGACCATTTTGGGCATTCGGCGAACCAACGTGGAATTTTCTTTGAGCCCAAGAGAGTAAGCTTAAATTATCGTGGCGGTAGGATCAAACATGTTTCGACCATCAGGCCACGATGCAATCTTATCCATCTTGTTTCATCTGATGACCGTGGGCAAAGCGTCAGCGTCTACAGGGTCAACGGGATAGGCTACGTGTACAGTTCGTCGGAGAATTGGTCGCATTTGGACTTGTGCGCGTGCATCATCGAGGCTAGTTGCTGCAGACGAAAGACGCATATTTTATGCCGCCGAAGGCGGTACCCGTGAGCCGCTAGGGTATTATCAGACATACTGCTATCTCTGGAGGACAAGTGTTAGTGCCGTATGTCTTGGAAGGTAGTTTGTGCCACTAACTGTATTTGGACTTGGTCGCCCGCCGCGCAGTCAAGCAAGTGTTGTCCATCAGTCGCATTGAAATTATATAAGATGAGTGGTGATTTATTGCCAAAAGGTCAGGAAGTCTATGGTTGCATAATAATAGCTTTTCAGTAGACCGAATGAAGTTGAAATAAAGATGATTCAATTATTGTATGACCTGCATCATCCCGTACTCCTTCGTGTCACCATAGGGAATTCTCGTGGCTGTTTCTTCAGCTCAAGGGTAGGTACAGTCCTTTTGAGTTGCTGGGATGCGTCATTCTCGTTATCGTTATCGATAAGATAGCTAGCTACCCTTCTTAGATTCGAGGCCCTTGTCCAAGCGCCGAAGGTACCTATGTTACTAGCTGATTTTGATGTAGCGTAAGTATCTGTTTCGGCAATCACCCCTCTTCCCGATAAGATGGATTCATTCTCAAGACATCCATTGCGTTGGCCTTCGATTACGAGTCTGCGCACTTAACCCTATGTAAAGCCACCTTGAGACTCGACAACACTGACACAGCTCCATCATTGCCCCTGCGCTTTGGCCTTCCCCCCGGCTGAGGTCTCATTTTCCAGCCCCTGCTTGCCTTCAAGCAATGCAAGATTTTCCGATGATACCCATAGAAGAACTCGGTTCCCGCGCCACTTGACAGGCATTAGATCAACAAAGACCTTAAAGAAGCTCAAAATAATGAACACTGAAGAAACCACCACAACCATCAAAACTCCAACAAAACTCAGAGATGTGTGGCTTGGAGACCTGAATTTGATCATCCCGCAAAACATATTTTTGCGTCCAACCACTGGGCAAATCGGCCCACATGTTCATTGCGCTCATCCTCATGCTTCTCGATCGTCTTGTATACCTATATCCAGTTGCAGTCGCGCCATTCCCAAGGCAAACCAGTAGGTGTTCTGTCTTCCATTCATCTGGTTCAAGGCGCCATTGTACCCCCTCTTGCAAAGTTCTCGAGGCTCGTAAAGCTGAGGAACCACCCCGCCCAGCAATGCTGTCTGGGATAGATGATCTGAAAAGAAATGGTGTCACTATCGTCAAAGGAATATCGATGTCTAATGCCGTCTGATTATTATCGGCAGCCCGGTCATCGCAGTCGATCGCTTTAAATCGCGGCCCTAGGCCTGACCATGGCAAACATCGGTTGGTGGACTTGTGGCAGATCTGGATCCGCTCATCGCAGCCAAGGACGTTGAGTTTGCTATCCATTTCATACATCACTGCTGCCTCATTGAGATTAACACTAGCAATAGTGCCGTTGCGATATTTAACCTTGATGTGGACGGACCATAGAGGGTCGTCGGATTTCTCGTGAAATGTGATCCCCCTTCCCTCGAAACACGAGGCTAATCCCGTGAGAGTACCTAGAAAGCGGATTGATTAGTCTTAGTGAGGGTTTCTGACTCGTGGTATTTGCAGGGTGGATCAACGGAATGTAAGTTGCCGTAAGATCATAGGATGTGCCTAGATGGTCGTTGGATACTGCAACCAGAAGGCTCCCATTGGTAAGGAAAGTTGATCCGACATGAAACTCATAGGTCGTTATGCTTTGGTTGTCTTTGAGCCAGGGAGATCCTCAGAAGTTTGCGTTTCGAGGTAGAATAGCTCTTCTCGTATATGAGGGATCCCTGCATGGCGTAGATTTAAGCTCAATCTCGCCATCCAAGTCGAGGAGTGGAGTATTATGGATATGTAGTGGTGCATGATGTCGTTCTCAATAGTATCAAAGCCTAGAAAAGTGATTACAAGACAAGGCTCGCCACTTCCAGAAGCACAACTTACAGTTTATTCTCGAAAGATACCCTTGATGGTATAACTGACCCAGAAGATAGTCAGACAGCTTGAAAGACACCACGTGGAGGTAGGCGATGTCTGCCCTCACTTGTCACGGTCGAGAGACTTTGCATGTGAAGTTTGGCAATAGTGACTTGTATGAAGTGGCTTAAGCACTTGCGTCAAAACCTGTAACCGAAGATGTTTGACTGCCTATGTCTTAGATGGCTATTTGCCAAGTTGAAAATGCAAGCCTCTGCACCCTGGGTAACTGCAATTGTCTTTAATCATCTCCGTCCTAACTGATCATTGTATGTGCTGCGTGCAACCCTTCCCGGGATCTTTATTTTGAGATTAGGAATCGATATTAGGAGACCTTGGTTCTGGTTCATCACATGTTTTTTGTGGGATTGATCTTGAATAACTTGATACCATCCGCTTATGGCGAACAACCATATTCAAGGCAGCATACCACTCAGTTGCCAACCCACTCAAATTAAGAGAGATGTAGTCTACAGAATGGCGCGTGACGCTAAGAATTGAATAAACTTCACTAAAAGAAGCTTCATATTTAGAGTATTTTAGATGCGCCTGGCCGTAGCTCCGTCGGGCGTTGGGCTTTCAGAGGCGTTGTAGACGCTATGAAAACCGTCACAAAAAAATGCTACGAATTGGTCATGATGCATTCGGTAACAGGTTATAAGTTCATTTGCAAAAATCATGTTCAAGACTTGTGGCAATGACGACGCGTGGTGGTTGACCGCCTCGCAGACGGAGAAATAGGTCAACGATTAAGGGGCACCTTTCAAAAGGAGGTTCTTAAAGTCTAACCCGTACGAGCACCACGATGATGATTACTGAGCCGCCTCATTTACAAGACGGTCAGACGCAAACAAAGACCAGTCTAGAGCACATATTTCAATGTCGTTGTGCCGGTTTCCCGTGGATTTTAAACGTCTGGGCCAAAGGTGAAACTCACCATGAGTATGGAAAAATATAGGCCACCAATAACGGTGGAGCTGAACCAAGCCGGAGCTGAAAGCTTGTGTTGATGGAGCCGAAATTCAGGGCAAGGGTGGATCCTTGACAACGGCACGACCATCACCGGGCTGGTGCCGAACGGCCCGACGTTTCCTATTCCAGACACATACCCCGGCGAAACAGTTGGACACGAGTGACAATTCCGGCAGAACGGCATATGCTATGAACCTTCTCTATACGGTCTCGAATGTTTGTTTCATGGCTTGTGTTGTCTATAAAGTGCCAAGCCTTCGCTCACTTGGCATAGTCTATCCAACTTCACAGCTCATACATTCATTCCTTCTCAACACTTACTTCACTCATTCATTCTTTGTATATTCGTTCATTCAAACTCGATAGCCAGCTATCCACAATGATTTCTCCTCTGTTCATGCTCGCTGGCTTTGCCGCGTCGGCTCTTGCCCTCCCTACGGCTCTGGAAGCTCGCGCTGGCTGCACTTTCACTGATGCCGCCTCTGCTATCAAGGGCAAGGCTAGCTGCTCGACCATCATTCTCAACAACATTGCTGTCCCTGCGGGAACTACTCTTGACTTGACCAAGCTCAAGGATGGCACTCATGTTCGTGATTGCTCCCCAGCCAATACTCTTCTCTGCTAACAGGACTCCTCCAGGTCATCTTCCAGGGCAAGACCACCTTTGGCTACAAGGAATGGGAGGGCCCTCTCATTGCCTTTACCGGAAACAACCTCCTGATCGAGGGAGCCTCCGGTCACTCCATTGACTGCCAGGGTCAGCGCTGGTGGGATACCAAGGGAAGCAACGGCGGCAAGACCAAGCCCAAGTTCTTCAGCGCCCACTCCCTCAAGAACTCCAACATCAAGAACCTCAACGTCCTGAACACCCCTGTTCAGGCCTTCAGCATCAACGGCGTCACCAACCTTGGCGTCTATGGTGTTCACATGGACAACTCTCTTGGCGACACCCAGGGTGGCCACAACACTGATGCTTTCGACGTCGGCTCCTCCACCGGTGTTTACATCTCTGGTGCTGTTGTCAAGAACCAGGACGACTGCCTCGCCATCAACTCTGGTACCAACATCACCTTCACTGGAGGTAACTGCAGCGGTGGCCATGGTCTGTCCATCGGTTCCGTCGGTGGCCGCTCCGACAATGTTGTCAAGACTGTCCGCATCCTCAACTCGGTCATTGCCAACTCTGACAACGGTGTCCGCATCAAGACTGTTTACGGTGCCACCGGCTCTGTTTCCGATGTCAAGTATGACACCATCACTCTCCAGAACATTGCCAAGTACGGCATCGTCATTGAGCAGGATTACGACAACGGTTCCCCCAAGGGTGTTCCAAGCGCTGGTGTTCCCATCACCGACGTCACCATCAACAAGGTCACCGGCACTGTCAAGTCTAGCGGCACTGACATTTACATTCTCTGCGCCAGCTGCAAGAACTGGACCTGGACTGGCAACAAGGTCACTGGTGGCAAGACCTCCGACAAGTGCAAGGGAGTCCCTACTGGAGCTTCTTGCTAAGCAGTTGGATACATTCCCCGGCTCCCATAGTCATGTGGACTCCACATCTTTGCTAGTTTCATCTTTCTTGCTTTGTATATTATTTACTCTTAGAGCTAATTGAAGTCCGTGCTATATCAACCTGCCAATCTCACTGCCTATGGATTTTGTGACATGTACAGCTCGACCTTTTGTTCTTGCACCAGATCTAATACTCCTTGACAATGTACATTCCTCTCTATCCTCGACCAGGCCAGTTTTGACTGAACCCTTCCAATAAGTTTGAGCTGTTCTTGCCGTCAACCTTGTCAACCTAATATGAGAGAATCTGTTGATATTGGTCCGCCAAACCAAATATGATAAAAAAATACAACAAATCAATTTTATTTACCCTGAGACCAGCCCCAGCCATTGAGTTCCATGTCATCCGCTTCAGCGCTGGGTAGAAGTCCGAGACTATCATTATATGTCATTCGAGATGGGAAAATACCCAATGCCTGTATATACTCGTCAAACTCAGTGATGGCCTCGTCGTTGAGAAGCTCGTTCGATGTCCGTATCTCTGTGAACTGCTGCGCGATATTGTACAGAGCTTGAAACTGGCGGTGGATGTTTGCTGTGGCCTGCGAGTACATGCGTGCAGATTCTAAAGAGGCAACGAATGCCTGTAGTCGATTGAGATCTTGCACGTCTCCCGATTCTATCACGTGACAGAATATGGCGATGAAAGGGACGAATGGGTTATACAGAATCGTCCTTAAAAACAGTCAGCAAACAAGTAACAGGTTGCAGTCTAAGAATAAGAATGGGTCTCACCAGTTGACATAAACGTCGATGTGTCTACCACTATCGGGCCCTAGAGCCTTGCAGTAATCTTGATGCTTCTGAAGAGCGATCCTTGCCGTCGTGATACATTCTGATGCAAAATGATGTGTTGAACCCTCATCTGGAGGAAGGGACTTCAGTATAAGAGTTAAAGTGGAATAGAACAGGACGTTTTCTGAGAAGAAGGAAAGCTCCGTCTCGTTTCCTGATACTGTCTTCCATCTGTTGTTGCTCGTTTGAGTCTATTTCAGGTTAGATCACAGTTTCCTCCAGCATTATGAAGGGACGTTCAAATTGACCTACACTTGCTTCGTCTACTTGCTTGTAAATCTTTTTCGTTTCCTCAACAAGCGAACGGGCCCAAGTTGCTCTTCTTTCTGGGGTCTCAGCTAGTGCCGCAGGGCTATACAGCATCTTGTAGATCTTGCCCTGGACAATGGACAACCTAATCCACCGGATGAAGGTTGACGTGTATGCGGTGATTTCTGGGTCTTCGTGTTGCGGCAGTGGTACTGTGATGTCGTAATCCAAGATGGACGAGGGTCGGCCAAGTCGTAGGGAGAGACCCTTCTCAACACTGTAAAGTGACCAAAAGAGCCATGCTTTCTGATTAGTCTCTTGCTTGGACTCATTCTTGGCCGATGATGCGCGGTGAAAACCGGCAGTAATACTCATATGTATGGCCGTAGTCACTAAACTCCAGGCAAGGGAGGTTTGGGATGATCTGATTGCGTGATATACCTGTGAGCTGGTGCGTCAGCATAGTTCCTGGCAGTCGAGACTTGAGGCACTTACAGCAAAGGTCAGAGCTGTGATGTGGTCTATCGTGTGCGGCATGTGAACAGGAAGTTTGGATAACGCATTCTCGAGGTTTCCCTCGCAGAGGTTCATTTGCTGCTGAAAATCTCTTCTCATGTCAATGTCGTCGGTGAGTAGAATGCTTCGCAGGAACACATCGATAAGCGCTCCGTTTACGATGATAAAATCAGCAAGTGTTGACACTTCTCCTGGTGTATACACCCTGTTTAGATACCCCATGAACTTGGTGGCTGACAAGAACATGTGGAAGCCCATTGACTCAAAACGAGGATTCCCTAGGTTGGTCTACGTTAGATTAAGCCCTTGAAAAGTCAGAACAGCACAGTGACACTCACCTTTCATCAAGTCTAGGACCTTCAAGACAGTCTGAATCGGAGGCATAGACATCTCGCCCTGGGGTAACATGGGAGTCAAACCGAGTCTTGGGTTGTGCGAAGATGCCATCCCATAAGCATCGGGTATTTCACCATTGACGCTGATCAGTTGGCGCAAGTTCTCCATCCCCTCAGCCATCCGAGGCTGCAAGGACGACGAACTTACTGCTGTCTCAAGTAAGCTGTTGGCCATGGCTGTATGAGCAGCCAGCGATGAGTCGCCCTCAAAAGCAGACAAAGGTGTTGACGTGGTGTTTGTTGATGGTGTAAGGGGAAATGCCGCATTAAAACGGGGACCGGGTTGAGATCTCTCTCCTTCGTTGACTATGCAGGGTCTCTTGCGTTTGGGCGACTCAGAGGCCGATGCTGCGCTGGCTGACGAGGCTGAAACATATGGCTCGAGGATGCCAATTACATGCTGCAGTTGCTTCTCGATATTGCTAATCTTGTTCTCGCTGAGGTAGTTACAGTTAGGAGAGAGGTTTTGCCATACTATTCATCGATACAGGTTCATGCTTACTACACAGAGGTGATATGAATGCGCTGTCCCTTAACGGTAGACCTTTGACGCGATGGAAACTCGCAATTCCAACCCTTTTTGATGCAATTTGAGCAAGGGTCAAGTCGATCGCAGGCAATCTGATATGGTCAATATTTAGGAAGCTGAAATATCGATTATTGCCATATGATTCGGTACCTTTTTCTCTCTGCAAATTGTGCACTGTTAGAAATGTCGGTTAGTGGTCCACGTTCTTCATCTCGGGAGGTACGGCAAGACTGACGGCAAGCCGGTGGCTGTTTCGGGAAGACGCTAATGGCCGCTGGGATGATTGATCCTGCGGCTCAAAATCAGAGTCTGCGTATGATTCGTCGGCGTCCATGGTTGCAGCTGAAGTGATGTACGGCACGGCACATTCAGGGTCAGCCTGTCAGGGTGATGGCTGAGCATCTTCCGGAACCCGAGAAACTGCGAATCCGGTGGTTAAAAGTCCTGGAAAGGGGCTCACGTGAAGTGGGTCAGGGGTGACGTCTATACTAGACATGATTGGATGACTCGGTGCTCGCAACTTCTCGGTGTCCGGGAGCATAGACATAAACTTTTATTAGTGTCGGAGCCGGAGCCGGCGGACGACGAACGACGGCTTCGGGGTCTTGGCGTTGCGAGAACGAAGAGTGGTTTTGTTGTTGATCAGGCACAGTCTGAGGATGTTTTGGCTCTGAAGTGTCAACAACTACAAATGCCGTGTTACTTACCGATTGCTGATGTGCATGCTGATGCACCGTTGGTGTTGTCATTCCTCATCCTGAACCAATTTGATACTACTGCTGAAGAGACTCGGGCATGCCGAAACAACGCCTAACTAGAGTAACCCACCAAAATTACCCGAAGCTCAGCCCTGCCCGCTTAAATCGTGTGATGCTAAACCAGACCCAAGCCTTTCGGGCCACTTGCCACCCACGGCGTCATTCTTCCCCTAGCACTTTTGCATGTCATTGAGCAAGTTGAGCTCCACATCCGTGACTCTTGTAAGGCTTGGCGGTCCTGGAACTAACTCGTAAAGCCATGGTTTGCCTTATTTTGGGCATTGTTTGACCGAGAAGGTACCCACCCGTCATCAAGGGTTGGTTTTCGGTCTCGGATTCTCGCATTATTTATGCTTAAGTCCTGTTCCAGAAGACTCTCATCTCCGTCAATCATCTTTGCCTTCTCCCTGACTAAGTTGCTATTTCTATATCAACCGCCTCTGTCATCCACCTTTACCACCTGTTTGCTCTGCCATATCAAGCATATCGTTTTCTTCATCAGTCCTCTACCCTGTCTGCAACCCGGTATCTCTTGGGATTAGCGTTGTGATCTATACCCCGTTCAGCATACTCTGTACGTCTACGGAGTAAGGACCTGGTTGCTAGTGGTGTTGTACCATCTCTGCTCTTACCATGTCGCTACTGTCCTCTTCCTATCCTAGCACGCACAGCCGTTCATCAGTGAGCTTCTCCAGCAGTGCGCCATCCTCTATCTAAACGAAATCTGACCCTCCTAGACGCCAATTCCCGACCTGATCGACTCTCTCATGACCCATCGCATCAGAACACTCAACGAACTTGTCCGCATAGAGAGAATCGCCGCCTTCTGCACATCAGAGTCTGATGCTCGCGCCTTTCAAGTACCAATGACGGCCGCTTGGGCCAACTATGTGGACAGTCACCAACTTCTCATTGACCTCCACGGGCTGACACCCAACTTCCCATTTAGTGGCGAGATTATCACGACCTCGTATGTTCGTGTCATTAATGATCCGCTAAGCAACCGCAGCTGGAACATGGCATGGCTATGCCTTACCAAGATCAAAGAGGATGGGCTTATACCGTTCTTCGCAGCTCTTGAATCGGCCAAGCCTGAGATGTGGGGAGATAAGACGCCGACAAAAGAGGAAATAGATCAATTGGCTATGTTTTTTGAGATGGAGTGGTCAACAGCAGTTGAAACCATGTTCAGACACTGGCCAGTGTCTCCAACTTGGTGCTGACATGATTAATGAAGTTATTTTATGGCATTGTAGGTAGCAGGAGCTTAAGCATGGCGTACGGAATTAGAAAAAAAATGAGATTGGCGGAAGCGTTGTTTACTTGTATCAGACGGTGGCAAATTTAGCTACATAGTCACTTGTTGTAAAATGACTTTGGTAAAAAGAACTTGGGCATTCTCAGTGTCACCGCCTCTGACCTTGTACACGCACAAGCTGGCGTAGCCCACATCATGCGCCCAACGATTTTCTCCCTCTGAACCAGCAAAGCAAGCCCATTTTTGTGCGAGAAGCGGTAATGAAGTTGGGGGATACGATAGGCCCTTGCAAATCGTAGCTCTGTCGGCTGCACAAAACTGGCGACTTTGTGCGCAAAGATTCTGTAGCAGCCCATGCAGGTGATGCCCACCGTGTAATCGTACGGCGCGCAGTGCATGGTGCCATAACCACTAGAGTTCTCAGCTAGGATGCTCTGCGTGCCCCCGGATCGAATCTGTGAGAGCGACAAGGCCTCTGCGAGCCACTTTACATCGTCTTCGCCCTGTATCGGCCAGCGTGGCAGGGCCGGTTTGTTGAAGTTCCTCGTCAGGGCTTTTTGGATACGCTGTACCTCTTTTCTGGCCTCCAAGTTTTTCATGACGATCGATGGCACCGCTCCATGTGTCCTTTGCATGGCAGCAACAAAGTCTTTGACGTCTGGTCCGTCGAATTCCAGAGCCGTCTTGGCCGCATATGAGAAGATGAGCAAGAGATCATGCTTGGTCAGTTCTCTAGGCTGCCGAACTACTGACACCACGCCTATCTCCTGGAGATTCATAGAAAGAAGCTGGCCGATGTCATTGAACCGGATTTCTCCGCCAAGAACCGGGGCATGCATTTCCTCTCCTAATGACCAAGTGAAGACATCGGAAAAGGCAAAATCGGACCAATGGCCAGGGCCTCTGGGATCGCCCATCTCCATAAACGGTGTTATGAACAACGGAGACAAGTCTCCGGCCTTTAAGCACTCCCAGGCGACCTGGTAGAATTCCGTCTTAAAGTCGGAGGTCATTGGAGTCGCTGAGCTCACAGGGACTATTCCTCTCAGGGCATGCAGGTAGTCCATCTGGTCTCGGCATCCCCTCTTGCTGAGGAGTGTAGATCCCATTGCAAAGTTGACTCTCTTCAAGGCTTTTGCCTCTCTCAGTGAGCCAAGACTCCATGGAACCTGATTTTTGCCATTCTTGCCATTCTTGCCCATCTGCACTTTCGCTTCCAAATGTTGGGCCTGAGCATGATGCCTCAGCTCCTCGTTCCAGACGCCATACAGTCGATTGAAGAACGCAGGGTCGTCCAGATCATCGAGGTATGTACAATCGCTTGTCATCATTCTGACACACCCGCTTCTGATGAACTCCATAGCGGTCCAAACACGTTTGAAGTATTGCGAGTTGCACACCGAGATGACGGCAGCAAGGCGTTCTGGCGACCTTTCCTTTCTGTACAGCTGTTTGACCACGTCTGAGTCGACATCGCCCAAGTAGATGATCGTTGTCTCAGCCGTTGTGAAGAGCTTATGCATGATGCGAATAATGCTGCTCTTCAGGGCATCAGACCACTGGGGCACGCTTAGGTAGTCAAGCCATAGTTCCCTAGCCGTATCCTTGGCCTCTGCAATGCCGGAGTAGATCTTTGTCGAGATATCTAAGACGTTACGTGCAGCCACTGGGGTCTGTGGCATTCTCCGCCGTTGTTGCTGCACGTTGGAGATGTTGGAGTCCCAGACATGAGATACTGCCGAGAACCTGACTTGGTGCTCTACCACGCAACTCATATGCCGATCGAAAAAGAGGATATCGCCCTTGTGAGTGGGCAACAGGGTGCTATAGCCGGAACTGTGGTTGCCTGGGGGCTCAACGCGGAACGTACGAATGAGAGCATCGTCGGCGAAGGGCTCTTGACACAACAGACATCGCAAATTTGCTCTACCAGGCTCCCGCCATAGAGTCTCCAGTAGCTGATCGCCCTCAGGACTGTCTTGGACCGAAGTCATTGTGAATCTTTGGTGTTTGGAAATCAGGCGCAGGAAGCTGACATGTGAGGGGTTTTATTTATTTCATGCAAGCATGACTAAGAATGGCTGTCTGACCACCCCTTGAATGCATCTCGATTCCGCATGTTGGTCCGTAGTACTTTTATGAACTTGGTGGCGTCCTTGAAAGTACTCATTAGCCAGAATAATAGAGAACAGAATCACCCATGAATATTAGCTCGCTCGGTACTTTTAGAAGTCCCACTAGGGTTGCAAAAATACGGGCTTAGTGCATGGTACATTCTCTCGGAACGTTCTCAAGGGGGAAAGGCGAGCAAGAGCCTGTAAGTATCGTCAAGATCGACGGAGATGACGTAGAAAGTACCACATATAAGCACGTCTCCACGATGAAATACTGGCGTGGCCTTACTTGTAATATCTAATGCAGGGCTTACAGTCCGACCATAGAACGTCTTAAAGTCACACCGAA
Organism: Fusarium vanettenii 77-13-4; assembly: GCF_000151355.1. Lineage (NCBI taxonomy): Eukaryota > Fungi > Ascomycota > Sordariomycetes > Hypocreales > Nectriaceae > Fusarium > Fusarium vanettenii. The sequence continues at coordinate 71,433 of NW_003315828.1, read as the reverse complement.
CCGAGCGCAGTAACAGCTTTCTTAGACAGAGCGGATATGTAACCTCGTTCGGCCACTGATTGTGGCAGAGAATGTCAAGTTGCCCTCTCCATCCGCCGTGACCGTCTTCCCCTGGCATTCATACTGTCCTCCAGACTCCAATCGAGAAATACCCAGCTTAAAGACTCCGTCGTCTGCCGAGGGATAAAGGACAAGCTCCAAGTCTTTGGATGTATGAGACCGCGCCTTCGCAACGAGGACACCAGGATATGGAACTTCAGACAGAATTGGGCCGTTCAAAGCTGTCTCCGATGGTCCCTGCAAAGTTAAATGTTAGCTTCTGGTGGATGGACTAGTCAGACGAGCGAACCTTTTGGACCATGCGGTTGTAGGCTCCGGGGCGAAGTAGAGTCGCTGTCAAGACCGCGTAGTTCATGAGAGTTGAACATTTGGTGAGATCGAATGACTTGGATCCCGTTGAAGTGGTGAGGAGCCCCCACTCCTTCTCGAGCTTCTCGATCGCAGCCGACTTGAGCGCCTCCTCACCATACTCAGCTGCACCAATGGCTACTTGCGAGAACACGGCGTTGGGGCTTGATGTGTAGTTTCCGGTATCGATATTGTCGGCACCTACCAGACCCGTCATGGAAAGCTCTTTGTTCTCCTCATCGAAAATCACATTTTCCTCTCGGACGACGGCCCAGAGTCGGCGAGAGAGGTTGCGCAGAGGCCCAGAGCCCATCATAACGACGGCCAGATCTCCAGCGACACCAGCAATACCAGGAATGGCGAAGCCGGTGAGTTCGGAACGGATAGTTAAGACGCTGCCACTAGTCTCGGTGAAGTTGGTGTTGAGTGATTCCTCGAACGAAGGGAGAAGCATCTGCGTCGCTTTGGTTCCAAAGACTCGGTCGTAAAGAACAGCGCCAGTCATTCCCTGGAGATTGCACATGACGTAGATCCAGTTTGGCTCGCAGGGGATGAGGAAGTAGGGACTCGACGACCACTGTCTAACCAAAGACTCTTGCAGATCATGAACGCTGTACTTGTAGCATCGGTTGTCGGTGACGTGAAAGTTGAGGCTTCCAGGCTGAGTATATCGATAATCGCCAGTGTTGGCCGTGTAAAGCATGACACCATGAAGGAGGAAGCCTGTGACCATGATGTTGTCGTGTTGAACTGGGTCCCAATCCAGGGAAAACTTTCCAGCTAGACGTTCCCACTTCCAGAACTCGAGGACTTTTTTCGTCAGAGACCTTTCAATGACTCTCCGAAAGGCCTCTGAAACGTATCCATGGAAATTTGGGGCATACACTGCCTGGTAAAGCCCAAGGATGTACATCATCTGGTAGATCTGATATCGTAGGGCTGACGTCTGGAACTGGTCAATAACGGTGAAACCAGACCAGTCGTCTAGATCCTGAAAGGCCTGATCAAAGAGAAACTGAAGCTTTCGAAGAGCATCCAAGTCAAGTTCTTCATCCTCTTCTGGCTTTGACTCTCTGGCAGCAGCTTCGTCCATCCGAGCGAGTTGCTGTGGAATGATGACATTTCTAGCTTCGCGTGTCTTTAAGCCTCTTATCCGTTCAGCACTTGCAGACCGATTCGCATACGCAAAAGCCGCTACAAGACCGCCAAAGGAATAGAGGCCTGCTGACTCCCAGACGGTATCAGACGTAACAGCGTATGCCCCCAGGATAGAGAGCCCCCAAACGAGGATGGGGAAGATAATGGCGCCAGCGCCAAACCACTTTTTATGGTCAAAATCAGCATACAAACACCGCGAAAGGACATAGTCAAGTGGCTATAACTGACTGCGAATAGGGCCGGAGGAACAGCGGCCAAAGTAAGAACAAGAAGTATGTAGCCCAAAGGATTGGCACTGGCGAGGTATCCTGCGCCAGGGAAGACAAGCCCAATGGCTGCGGCTCTATAGTTTGACGCAATGTTGAGCCAGGGCTGGTAAAAGAGAGCTGTACCAAAGCAAGCTGCTGTAGTCCAAACAGCAAGTGTCACAGCCTGGACATTCTTGCGATGTGGCCCAGTGCCAACATTAGGGGGAATCAACTCCCGGACATAAGATCCTAGGATGGGTTCAAGTTAGGAAGAGGTGTGATTTGATCTACTCAACGTACCTGTTGGCCCCACCACTCTGGCATCCTTGGGAGTTGGAGTTGACTTGATAGTCATTGCGGAATCTAGGAGATGTCAAACGTCTCGATGGTAAAAAGATAGTAGAGGTTCCGTGTGAAATCCAATAAAAGGATCTGTGGGGCTCTGACCAGATCTTATCTAACGCACCCTCAGCGTGACAAACAAGTCTTTGCCACGAACCACCATGTTCTTACCGACACTCCCAGTTGAAAATCACATCCGAATCTGACAAAGAATCCCGAAAGTTTCAATCAGGTAGATCCCACCCCGCGCGGGGGAGACCAGGGTGGATGGAAGTTTGTCGAGTCAGAAAAACATGACAATGATTGAGGGGCTTGGCTGGGGAGCCCCATGACCAGTGCCAGACCAACATGCTATGAGTTTCATCATAATCTCACGAGCCTTGCTGTATCCCATCCGTTCTTTCACTCCGATTAACCTTTCCCCCCTGTTCACCTCGTGCCGCCTGAAATCGCCACCGTTTCGAGATGACTACATCGTCCACAACAAGACCCTACGCTTCTCTCCAAGAGTGCAAAAACGCTCACGCACAATTGACCGACACGTTCTCGACTGGAAAGACAAAGTCACTCCGATGGAGAAAGTGGCAGCTCAAGCAGTTTTGGTGGATGCTGGAAGACAACCAACGAGCCATCACCGAAGCCCTTGCTGCCGATCTCAGGAGACATGAAATGGAAAGCCTCACATCCGACCTCCTTGGACTCAAAACCGATATCCTGGAGCACCTGGAGCACCTCGAAGAGTGGGTGGCCGATGAACCTGTTACGTCGGCAGGATTCATCCTGGGGAGGCTTGGGAAAGCGCGCGTTCGCAAGGAACCGCTTGGCGTGGTCTTGGTCATTGGGGCTTGGAACTTTCCCTTTCTCCTGACACTGCAGCCCGTAATCGCTGCTATTGCGGCTGGTTGCTGTGTATTGATCAAGCCATCGGAGCTTTCGGTTGCGTCCCAGGACCTCATGGCCGATTTGGTCACCCAATATCTTGATCCTGAGGCTATTCGCCTGGTTACTGGGGGACCCCAAGAAACGACAGGTCTTCTTGAACTCAAGTTTAATCACATCTTCTTCACCGGCTCTAGTAAGGTGGCTAGATACGTTTCAGCTGCTGCTGCGAAGCATCTCACGCCAACTGTACTAGAGTTGGGAGGCCAAGGTCCTGCCATCGTGACGAGCAAGGCTGATGTCGACCTTGCGGCCAAGTGCATCGCCTGGGCCAAGTTTCTCAACGCTGGACAGATCTGCCTTTCGGTAAACCACGTCTTTGTGGACCCCGAAATTCATGAAGCCTTTGTACAAAGACTCGTCTACTGGACCAACAAATTCTCAACTTCGGGGCACATGTGCAAGATTGTCAACAGGCGAAACTTTGACCGCCTGGCCAAGCTTCTGGGTGACTCAAAGGGCAACGTGCACCAGGACAAAGTGGATCAGGAAAACAGTATAATGAGCCCGGCAGTCGTGACTGGCGTTGATATGAAAGGTGAGTGACGGTTTTACAATTCCTTGCAAGACCAAACCTGGTTGCAGAACTCATGCAGGTACTGACTTTGATACTTCCCTAGATTCGTTGCTCAGTGAGGAGCTGTTCGGCCCCATCTGCCCGGTCATCAGAGGAACATACAAGGATGCAGTTAGAAGCATTAAAAGGCAAGTAGATGCCGTGATTTGTTTGTACTCACCTGTAGTTAGTGCTAACCTCTGTGTACAGCCTACCCCACCCTTTGGCCATTTATATGTTTAGTAACGAGCGGTCTGAAGTCGAATACGGTGAGAACACAAAGTCTAGTATCATCTCCTTTGACTGACACATCCTATAGTTCTTGACAATACTAACTCGGGTGGTGTCACCATCAACGATGTACTGATGCACTACGCCGTGCCCGGGGCACCGTTTGGTGGCGTTGGAGAGTCGGGGATGGGATACTATCACGGAAAACACGGCTTCATGGCTTTCACACATCAGAGAACGATTGTGGAAATTCCATCCTGGCTACATAGACTGACTGGAGCCCGGTATCCTCCCTATGACATTGGCAACAAAGGCAAGGTTACGGTCAAGAATCATCTGGGCTTCCGTCGAGACGAGTCTATGGAAGATCAAACCGTTGGGAGCTCCAACCGATGGGCCAAGGCAAGCATTTCTACTCTAGTCGTGGCAGTGGCCCTGTATCGCTGGAACTATGTGGAGGCAGCTTTGTCGTGGATATCTCGTGGGTTGAGTCGATGATTACGCATCTTGTATAGAGATTGGCTGCTAGATTTACTACTGCTCCATGTTAAAACTTTATACATGAAGTTCTCGGTGACCTTCTGAAATACCGAAAGATCTTTTTCGTTCCTACAACGATTCGCGTAGATCACCCTTGTAAGCTTATTGCGTGTGGACTCGATCCGTTTGCTACACCAGACTCACCATGATGGGTTCGCCCTGAAAAGGTGTTTACTCAAGCTAATCCGAAGTAGTTCACAGCCTTGCAAGACCTAACTTCTGCGACTGTTGGGATTATAGTTCAGATAGCGCTTCTCTTTGGATGCCTACAATGAGCCGGCTGGAAACTGATCAGGTCATGGCTTTCGTGTCCATTACTCTCGGTCGTGTTGCAACCCATGCCAAAGCTCATTGAACTTGCCTTGAGCCGGTTCATCGCCCTGGCCGTAGACTGATCAGAAGACTGGTTAGTTATGATGTTTCCTTGTCATCGTTTACTGATGGAGGGGGGTTTAATGCTCTGCGCACAAAGGCGTCCAAAAAAGGTGTGTCAGGAATATCTGACATGTGTAGATCAAACGCACGAACAGCGTGTTCCAACCCCAATGACATCACCTAGCAAAGAGGGATGCTGCTAGTTGCATTGAGTTCGAGTTCTTGCTTCTTTAACTTAGCTTTAACAGGCCGTGGCGTGTCACAATGTTGCAAAAACCTGTTGTTCATCTTACTCATTCTGATCATCCTCCGTTACATCACTATGTCGCAAGCAAGCACAAATTTCGCGTCTCTGGTGTCCAAGGCCGAGACTGTAATTCATGACTACAATCTAGAACATTGGGTTGTTCCTGGTCTCGTTGTCTCTGGACTTGGCTTCGTGTATGCTGTCAACAAATACCTGACTCAACGTGCCCTTAACCACGGCACCAAGGCGTCCTTTGACTGGAAGAAAGAAATCATTCTCGTCACTGGTGGTTCTGGTGGCATCGGCGGCGCAACCGTGCAGCAACTCGCGAAAAGGGGTACCAAGATTGTTGTGGTGGATGTTCTACCCTTGACATACAAGGCTCGTGAGTCGGCCTAACAGAAGCATCTACATTACCGTTTCAAGCTCACTGACAATGTATATAGCCTCCAATGTTCACTATTACAAGTGTGACTTGACAAACTACGAGCAACTTCAGATTGTTGCTGGAAAGATCAGAGAGTAAGTCTCGGCCATCACGCCCCATGGGGGTACTCGAGTTGACCACCAACTAGACAAGTCGGAGATCCCACCGTTATAGTCGCAAATGCTGGTGTGTGTCGTGGAAAGCCGGTTCTCGCAGCCACTAAACGAGACATTGAGCTGTTTGTACCCCCGATTCTGAGTTTGATGGCTCGACTGACCCAAACCCTACTCGCCAGCACCTTTGGAGTCAACACGATAGGCCTCATATGGACTATTAAGACTTTTCTCCCTGCCCTGGTGGCTCGAAATCATGGACATCTCCTCATCGTGGCTTCGCAAACCGGACATATGGCGACCGCGGGTGCAACCGACTACTCGGCCAGCAAGGCAGCCGCCATCACCATATATGAAGGCGTTCATAGCGAGATCAAGCACGTTCACAAAGCCACTGCCGTGCGCGTCTCCTGTATATCGCCTAGTCACGTCCAGACCAACATGTTCACAGGCATCAAGTCTGTGCCGGGCATGTCGAGCATGACGACGGGTTATCTCGCGGACAGGATCACGAGAATTCTCTACGGAGGGAATGCTAGGAATGTTTTGGTTCCCGCGACCGCTTCTGCTTCTCCTTGGGTTCGTGTGTTGCCTGACTGGTTGCGAGTCTACATGCAAGACCTTTCATCCAGTGCCTTTACAGAGCTAAAGCCACACGATCCTCTGAAGGGGCAGTAGAGAATGTTGGAAAGTGTACATATAGCTAAAGTCGGAGGATCTGCGATAAAAGGGTATAGCAGCTATTTTGGTATCACAAGTAAATGGTGTTAGCTAGATGTACAGAAGGACATCTACTTCTACTAGTATCTATGCAGGATGCTCATCTTTTACCATTAGACCGTCTATAGCTACTATCGGTTGCACAAACCTAGTACGTTCACAGATTCTGGCTGTGCGGTGTAAGGTTTTGAAACTGTCATGAATTCATCACCCCGAATAGGGACTCCATGGTACAATTATTGACACGTCCATGAACAAGATTGCGAGACACGCATGACTCGCACATATATGGTCAACAGTGGACGTTAAACATATATAATATTAAAGTAAAGACTGAACAATTGAACTAGATCTAGTCAGAGAATGCTAAAGTCTTGGTTTTCCTTCCAATTCTTGAACTATTCAAGAGAACAACGGCGCTACTGAAGCCCATGCCGAGGCTAAACCAAACACTGTATTTGATGAGTTAGCAAGTATTCAGAAGAAATTGGACTCAACAGCATATGACTCACGAAGACAGAGGCTTTGTAGATCCAATAACTCCTGAAGCCCAAAGGAGCGAGAGTGCGTTGTAAGCTGCAGCCCACCACATGTTCTGCGAAACAACTCCGACAGTGCGGCGTGACAGGTAGACCAGAAATGGAATACGCCTTAATAACTCCGGATCTGGCTTGCGGTCTCTTGATGTGAATGGAGTTAGAGTCGCATCTGCAGCATCAAAATTTCCAAAAGCCATCTCTTGGCCAGGAATGCAGACGCTGAAAGATGCTGACATGAAACACGGAAGATCATTGAGGTTGTCCCCAACGACTAATACTGGCCCGTGACGACGAAATCGGGCAACAACATCTGCCTTGTCCTGCGGTAGCGAGTTGGCGAAAACCATGTCGGCGTCTATGCCCACTTGCCGTGACACGGCAGTTGCGGAGGCAGCATTGTCGCCCGTGATCATTCCGATGTTGATGCCCATCTTCTTCAGCTCCTTAATGGTCGGAACGGCCTCAGATCTAATCGCATCCTCGAAGACAAGTACACCGGCTTGCGTTCCGTTGATGGCCACAACAACTGGAGTGGTGACGGCGCACCTCAAATCCACAGGGATGCCGGCAAAGTCAACGTGGGCACCCAATGTTTCGATGAACTTGCGACTCCCGATAGCTAGGTGCCATTTACTCGACGAGGTCACAGTGCCCCGAACCCCACGACCCAGCTCATGTAACACTTCAGATACCACCACGTCTGAAGTTGTTTCTGTGGGCGGCGGGGCACCCAGACTGTCCATCTGTCGAAGGCTCTCGCGGACTATAGCTTGCGCCACTGGATGCTGAACATCTTTTTCCAGTTCCCAGATGGCTCTCCAGATGAGAGTGCTCTGTAGTGACGGAAATGGTGCAAAGGAAACGTATCGGACGTGTAGCTCGCCGTGTGTGAGTGTTCCAGTCTTGTCGAAGAGGAGTGTTCGGACGCCTGCCACATCCTTGAATCGTTTGTACGTGGTAACTAGTCGGACACCGGCCTTTGATGCTCTCACTGTTTCAAAGCGTTAGTTACACATTTGACTCAACGGTTTTACTGGTGTCTACAAACCTGTCGCTAGCAACTTGCAGGTAGGAACACTCAAGCTCAAGGCACAAGGGCATGCAGCCAACATGATGCTTGAGGCTCGGCCAAGAATCTCTGCCAAGCTGCCTTCGGGTAGAGAGTAGCTTTGTGCTGCACACGCGGCAGCCGCGAAGACAATGACGGCTGTAGTGAAGTACTGTACTGTATTGTCCAGAGGCGATTCGTGGGGTTTGAGTTCCCCAGAAACGACAGATTCCATCATTGCACCTAGCCGTGTGGAGAGACCACAGGATTTGACTGAAACAACCAAGGTTCCGTGCTCGACACGGCACCCAGCGAACACAGCATCTCCAAGACGAACCGTTCGCGGTAAGTTTGAACCGTTAAGCCAAGCTTCGGTGATAAGAGCTGAGTCACGGCTGACCACAACGCCATCGGCAGGTATGTGCTGTCCCTGGTCGACGACAACAAAATCACCGGGCGAGACCATGTCGATGGGCTCGGTAATGGGATCCTCCCCGGTAGCATCACGACATACTGTTGCCGTAGCTGAAATCAGGTTCGCTAGGGGCGAGCCGAAGTCAAGGCTGCGCTGAGTCAAGACAGTCTTAAGTAGCCGACTGCCCAGGACGCAAGTAGACAGGATCGGGATAGAATCCAAGGCAGGATGGTAAAATTGGTAGGTGCCGGACTGATTAACCGCCCAAGCGCGAGAAACCCCCTGCGTCAGTGAGAGCAGGATACCGAGCGAGCCAAGTGTCGACATATCGGGTTTACGCAGGTGCCACATTGCACGCGCTGACGCAATGTGGATGCCAGAACTGGCCACAAGGCTGACAGCGACGGCTACACATAGGGCGAGATCAATAAAGGGATCAGAACCAAGTTCCAACATGCTGGATACACAATGAATCAAAGGGATTGCCAGCGACGCCAGGGCGGAGGCAGCGAAGACACGTCGCCAAGCCAGAACATTGCGTCTCCTGTTGTCCAAAGGCGCCTGGATCGAGGACAGAAGGTTGGCCCAGTCATGAGAGTTAGACACAGGGGCCGGATCGGCGCCATAACCTGCAGACCGAATCGCGTTTATGATGGCCGTCTGTGTCACTGCCGCAGTGGTTGTGACTCGAGCTCGGAGCAAGGCGAGGGATACAGACGCCTGAAGAACACCAGGAACTTCCTCGATGGTGGTACGAAGGGCTGTGACACAAGAACCACATGTGAGGCCATCTAAACTGAAGACATGGACCTGGAGTTCTTTTGGTGAGGTTCTTGCCCTGGTTTCGAATACCGATCTCTCCGCATGGTTAATTTTGGAGGCATCATGGGGTGGTTTGAGGGAGCCGAGCAATTTCTCGTATGCTCTAAGAAACCGAAAAACGACGTAAGCGGCTACTGCACAGCAAGCCATAACAAGAAAGAGCAGGTGGAATTAGGCACATGATCCCACGCTTCCTCTCACTTCGAGCAACATCTTGTAGGCGGGAATAAACACCCGCTCTGATGTTGCATGCACTGGTTCAGCACACCATGCCAGGTAGTGAGTGAGTGGGTCAGCTAAAAGGGGAGATAATTCTGACAGAGAAATTTCTGACACACCTCGAGCGCCAAGACGGGCTACTTTTAGCTTCCGGAGAAAGGCTCGGACTCGAACTCTTTGTAGACTCCGTCAACAGCTCGGGTGTACCTAGTGGAAAAGGAATTTGGAGAAATATTTCGTAATTCACATGAAACTAGTTGGGGAATGCATGAGAGGGTGCTGGTGTTCAGCCCATGTTACATTCGCGTAGTTTGAATTGCCATCTTGTTGTGCTATAGTGACAACGGGTACCAATAGCCATGCAGTGTTATTCTAAGCTACCTGGTGCAATTCACTAGGTTTTAATACCAGCATGGTTCAAAACTGTTACATGATCAATTTACCGAGATTCACAATGGTGGCATAGTCCAGCGTTAAAGCAGCGTGGACGAACCTTTGTTTTTCTCACACGCTTAGACAGTCATCTACACTTGGGTATAATATGCGATATTCATCTCCTTTCATTCTCATGCTATGATGTGGTTCACTCTCTTTGTATCGCAATCTCGGAACCGCTAGGCCAGTCAAGTCTACCACTCAGGTCTCGACCTTCCACGCGACCCAGATGGGGTCACATATTCTAGACATGACTTCTCGAGCTTGAACGCCGGAGCTAGAACATAGATGTCATCCTCGGTACCCCATTCCCTTCCAGACATCTTCCAAAAGTATTCTGGGTGTTGAAAAATGTCCGGCCGGACCTTTTTGATAGCTGCATGGGTTTTGACAAGCAAGGTCTGCATCTCATCAAAATGCCTGACATGGAAACCTTTGTTACGAGACAAAAGCTCCTTGCACTGCATCTCGTTGTACTGCCCGAGTCTGTAATACCAGATGTTATACTGCGTCAAGCTGACATCAATGTCGTATGTTGCGTCTTGTTGAGTGCGCTCTAACAATGCCTGTAAAATGGCGATAGCGCCAACTAGGCCGACCTGGTAATCCGAATTTGCTGGAAACACTGTGAGCTACTTGCTTGAGGGACCAAAATTGTTTGGATACTTACGTAGCAATGGAACAACAGGCTCGTCCAACCCCATGAACTGGCCTTGAAGCCACGAGATGCCCACTAGACAATCGCTGATTTGCTGCCACCCGGATCGATGAGCCAGAGGACCTTTGAACCCGTAGCAGTTTTCTCGGGCGTAGATTAGAGTCGGATTGATCTTGCGCAAGCTGTCTGAATCGAAACCAAGCCGTGCCAATGCGCCTGGTCGGTACCCATCGATAAGAACATCGGCCCCCTCGACGAGTTTCGCGAAAGTAGATTTGCCTTCGATAGTCTTCATATCAATGTTTGCGTCTTTCTTGCCGGTGCTGAGGTCGACCCACAGAGCGGACAGGTCAGGAAGGTTTTCGTTGGTTACCTTGATCACCTCCGCGCCCAAGACAGCCAATAGCTTAGAGATGACCGGGGCCGCAATAACTCGCGAGAAGTCGATGACACGAATACCCGATAGAGGCTTAAAGGCTTCATGGTCAGGGGCTGGCCAGATACTGCGCGGCGCGGGTACGCTTGTCTTGTTCCACAAGGGTTCTGCGCTGATGATCTTGCCGTGGTCGGAGGCGAAGAACTCGTCAGGGGTGAGGCAGGTCACGCCGGCTTGCCGGAGTTCATCGTTGGCTTTGTCTTCGAGAAACTTTGCGTCATACTGTGCCACTTTCTCTGCGTAGATCTGAATGGCCTCGTCTCTAGTGACGTCTTGCTTTTCAACGTCAAGCATACTCATTGTCGGCCCAGGGTTCATGGATCCGTGAAGGTGATAAAAACGGCCATCTTTCGTCTTATAGACATTCGTGGCTGCGACATGGATAGGTAGGTTCAGGTCATACAAGTCTCCCTTCTTCACCTCGGACATAATCTGCGGGTGCTCAAGGAACGAGTTGCCGTTGACCGCTGGGAGGAGAACAGATTCCAAGAAGATAGACGCAAGATCCCTATTCCTAGTTAGTCTACCTAGATCATATACCCCCTTACTCAACTTGATGAAACAATTAATGACTCACGTGTTGACTTCGATCTTTTGGTACCCAATGCCATAACGGTCAGCGGCCACAGCACTGGCCGCTGCCGCTAGGAGAGCAGTCAAGGAGGAGGCAGATTCGGTGATCTTGCAAGGCGTGGGGATGAATGGCGTCGGGTCACCAATGAAAGTTATCTTCTCCGCGCTCTCGGTGAAGGAAGGAGGCAAAGCGAGCCGCTCGTCACGCAGAAGACTGTCGTGCAAGATGCGTGCACTTTCTTTCTGTATAGAGTAGTTGTCCATGGTTCTTGGTCGCAAGGCGTAGGCTTCGGTTTGGTACCAACAGCACAACTTTTTACCCACGGAAAATCTAGAATAGTTTTATTTTTTTGCGTCATCGACACGAATGAACAAAAAGGGAATGATTCTGGGGATGAGTAGCTTGTTTGGCGACGCATCAACGTACATGTCAGATTTTTCTGAGTCAGATACTTTGGCAGAAACTTCAGCACCGTGAGAAAAACACTATGCGATGCCGATCACGAAAGGGTGTGGATGATACTCCCCATTCCGCGCTATGAATGCTGCCTCTGGATGATCCGATATTGTGGGATGGGGTTGTCATAAAAACGGTTGGGAATCTATCGCCAAACTCCATCCTAGCTACTCATGCAGTTATTTGGTCTCGGCACTTGGCATCTTGAATTACCCAAGGCGACTTATTACTGAATGACCCTTGAAAGAAAATAAGGGAAGAACAAGAACAAGTCAAGACTAAATCAACATCATGACGTCTTGGAGGCAAGGAGAGCTGGGCAAGCGACCCGCTCGCATTGCAAATTGTTCTGGTTACTGCGGTCTGGGCACCTGATCTTCTACTATGCATGCGATAGCAGGTTCTGACGCTGTTATACAGGTGACCCTGCGGAGGAGATGCTGAAACAAGCAACCCTTGGAGATATCGACTTTATCACCGGCGACTACCTTGCTGGTAAGCACATTGGTCTGCGGACAGGACAAAGCTGAATATGATGGACAGAGGTCAACCTAGCGGCAAACGCAGAAGCTTTTGCCAATGGGAAACATCCTGGATACGAAACCTCTGCCTTGGAAGGCTTGAAAATGACTTTGGATGTGATCAATACGAAGAGAATCAAAGTTGCCCTCAACGGAGGCGCCCTTAACCCAAAAGGATTGGCCGAGGCTGTCGCCGATTTGGTGAAGGAGAGAAATGCCACCTTGACCGTGGCGTATATCTCTGGTGATGATGTCCTCCTTGAAGTTCGTCAGCGCATACAAGTTGTAGAATCTTCCCCGTTGCCACATCTCGACTCGGTGGGCGACGGCGTTCAGCGTGGGCCGGAAACGACACTTCCCGCTGACATGAGTCCCGACACAATCGTGTCAGCCAACGCCTACTTAGGCGCCCGCGGAATTGTTGCCGCATTCAAGAAAGGTGCTGACATTGTCATTGCAGGCCGAGTGTCTGATGCCTCCCCCGTCATCGCTGCCGCGTGGTACTGGTGGTCATGGAGTGACACGGATTTCGACCAGCTGGCCGGCGCGTTAGTTGCGGGCCATCTGATTGAATGCTCGGCATACGTGACTGGAGGGAACTATGCTGGTTTTACCGATGCCAAGTATGGCGGTTGGCAGAACTTCACCCATCCAGGATTCCCCGTTGCCGAAGTGGACGCAGATGGATCTTGCGTGATAACAAAGCACCCTGGCACAGGTGGGTGTGTAGACGAAGACACGGTAAAGTGTCAGCTTCTCTACGAGCTTCAAGGGAACGTCTATCTTCATAGTGACTCGAAGGCTGTCCTTGATGAAGTCACTGTCAAGCAAATTGGGCCCGACCGGTAAGTCACACGCCAGGATTCCGGTGATTGATGCACATGACATCCGAGTTTCGCGATTGCTAACGTCTTTTATAGGGTCCATGTTAGTGGGATCCGAGGCCTGCCTCCGCCTCCATCAACAAAAGTGGCCATCTTCTACAAGGGTGGCTACGAGTCTCAGCTGCTACTGAACACAGCTGGATATGACTGGGAAGCGAAATGTGACTTGCTCGAGAAGCAGGTACGGCTTCAACTTGGGGACCAAGCCAACAACATGGATGTACTTGAGTTCCAACGGTAAGCTCTTTGTATGCGAGTGGATGTGAAAAGTGCTGACCTCAAGATTAAAGCGTGGGAGTGCCGGCTGATAACCCCCGTACGCAAGATAGCAGCACTATGTACATACGAATAATAGCGCAGGGCAAGGATTCAAAGTCACTCATGTTGATTCCTAAAGCTATCTCGGACATCTCACTTAAACACTTCCATGGTAAGACTCCCATGTACCGCATGGCAGACTCGGTCATTCATGTGTCAAGAATGCTAATTGTTGAAAATCAGGATTTCACTGTTCTCTGGACATGCGTACCGCGTTTCCAAAGCCTTTTCTCGCCTACTACCCTGCTATTTGGGAGCAGTCGGCCATTCGAGAGACAGTCACATTCGTCAACGACGCTGTCTCCTCGTCTATTCATCCCCCAATCGATGCCGGGACCCCATCTGTTTTTGATCCCCTCTCCAAGCGAGACAGCTACGATACGGTCTCTCCGGTCACGTTCACTGGCCCGAAGAGAAAGATCAAACTCGGAGATGTGGCACTTGCACGATCCGGTGACAAGGGTGGCAACCTTAACGTGGGAGTATTTGTACGCACTCAGCGTCAGTGGGACTGGCTGCGGACATATCTCTCGCGGCAACAGATGTGGCGCCTTCTTGGTGACGATGCGGATGACAGCTACACCATGGAACGGGTTGAGTTTGGGCACATTTTTGCGGTGCATTTTGTGATTTATGGCATTCTAGGCCGTGGCGTTAGCAGCTCGACCAGGTTGGACGCGTTCGGGAAGGGTTTTGCTGATTATTTGAGGGACAAAGTTGTGGAGGTGCCAGAGGAACTTGTTGGGTGATGTAGGAAGCCAGAATGACTATGAATTACCCGATCACCTTTATATTCTTACTCTTGCACCGTTGCCGGCGGACAATTCGGCCACAAAAGCTCTGCAGTGATGTGCGTGGACAGGGAAAGCTGGGCACCTTGAGTACCTACCTAGGTGACCTACAAGACTCTCCCCACTCCTTACATTTGCCTCAGACCCATCCATGTGGAAGGAAACGGAGCCAAGTCCCGTCGGCTTTTGCAAACGAGGGGACCCCGCATCAATTTGTGTCTCTAGCGTCCCCATTGACCCGTCCCATGGGCACATGCCCCTGACCCCGCGCAGGAGACGGGAGCTAGCTTTGTTCGGAGCCGGGGTACATGAGATCCCCGGCCAGGATCCGTAACATAAATACTTGGGAAATCCTCACTGGGTCCCCTCGCGTTCTCCACCGCTACTGCTATCAATTCGTTTATTCCACCAACACCAAGTATCTATCATCATGCCCCCAAATAACAAGCCTTCTCGCCGATCCGGAAAGAGAAAAGCAGACCCTGCTCCGGATGGCGCGGAACGAGGACGCAAGAGGGCCCAGAACCGCATCTCACAGCAATGCCTCCGCGAGAAGAATCTTGCGCATGTGCGCAGTCTCGAGGAGACAGTTGCCCTGCTTCAGCAGGCGGTTGCATCCGGAGACCAAGGCAGTCGTTATGCAACTCTGCTTGAGACCCATCTCAAGTTGATGGAGGAGAACAGGCGGCTGCAGGATGCTCTTCTCCGGCTACGGAAAAAGCTACTGAGCTTGAGCAACGCCGCTTCGACCGCCGCAGGTAAGTGACCTCGCCACCATCCCTGTGACTTGTGTTCCCTTTTCGCATTCCGCGTCTACTCTTACCAAATTACTCATATGTCACAGATGATGAGGTGTTCGACACGTTACTCGGGGGATCCCAAGACACAGGCACGCCCCCAGCCGATGAGAGAGGACATCGCGACTCATCAGGCTCGCCACTGGCAGAAGGAGAGCCACTAGCTCACCAAAGCCCCAACACTGAACCTGATACCGGCAGTGTGACTACACACACTCAAAGGGCGGCTGATCCAGGCATATCGAACCTCCAGCCGCTACAGAATGACCCCCTCGATAACTACTCGGATTTTTTAAACGTCTGTACCAGCACCTGGCCAGTGAATGAGCAGAATGAGGCAGGATTGACAATGCCCTTGCCAGCATGGATGCTCTCTCAAGACCACATTGTCATAACATCTATAACTCTCTTCGGGTCTAAACTCCTTGACGCTTGCGACAAGTATATCAAGAGAAAAGCAACATCTACACTATCAAAACAGGACGATGAGTGGAACCAGAAGCTCGTCCGCGTTGCAATAGACTTTGGGACTCGTTGCATGGGTCTAGGATCATATGTCTATGGTGTAGTAAGTGATCTTATAACGAGATTCAACAGCTAATGCCCTACTGACAAAACAGAACGGAGCTAGGTACATGGAAAAAGTCCTGAGTTGGCGGCTTGGTCTCGAACCCAAGGACAAAGTGCCGGCGCCATTCCGCCCAACACCACTACAGTCTAGACAACCAACCCATTTCTGGGGCCTTGACCTCTTCAATTGGCCTGAGCTACGAGATCAGTTGGTACTGGATCATGAGTCGGTCGACTTAGATATGTTGACAAAAGATCTCGTTCTCAACTCTGTTGTCGAGCAACCACAACGGGGTGTAGCCGTCAATGTGCTCGACATCTTTGAGAATCAGATCCTTCGTCGAGACAAGTCCGGATGCACGCAAGGTGGTACTTGCCGAAACTATCTTACTGACGCCTCTTGGGTTTTGTTTGAAGTTAGCCCCGAAATGCAGAGCGTATACGGGTCTGTGGCAGACCCAGTGGAAGAGGCGATCATGGCAGAACTTGATCGACGGATGGTGACTGAAGAAGTCATGCCCTCAGGCTACAACAAGAGCTCGCTTCCATCACCTGAGAGTTACCCAGGAACTGACGTAGCCCACTTTCTGGGCATCGATAACTTTTTGGGATGGAAGCTTAGTCAGGAGTTTGCCCACAAGTATCCTTTCCTGGACTGTTCTACCGGTATGTTCCGCTGTCGCTTTATTGGCATCCTAGCTGACAAACGCTTCCTCTGGATTAGCTATATCTGATTACCAGCTGGCGCCTTCCGAAGATTTCTTCTATTGGTAGTCATATAGCGTATGTAACCTCAGCTCCGGATCAGGCCTCTTTGGCTTTGGCTTTATGTCATGCTAGAAATGAGTATAAACCTAGATGAGAACTCCAACACCTCTCCATATTGGGTGTTAATCCCTCCATATATTAATAACCACATATTACGCCGCTGCGGTTTATGGCTTCCCTTCGGATCATTAAACCAAGGCTCACAGTTTCAGCATATTTCATTACCTGCTCTATAGGTTGTGTGATGATGTCAAACAGAAAAGCGCCATGGTAATTACCATTCAATGAAGCCAGATATGGACTCAACTTCTCATTAACTCGTAAACTAAAGATTGCATTACATCTACTGAAGGCTAGACCATGTACCGAATTGTCCTCCTCCGTCTTCTCTTCTCCTTTTCCTCCTCCTCTCGCTCCTGAGCGCTATCCGTCAACTCAATGTTGTGCATACCGTCGTGCCGTCTATCCTCCTCCACCGGCAAGCCCTCACTGTATGCTGGGATACTAAAGCTGTTGTACGTAAGGAAGACGTTGTCGTCCATCTGCACCGAGTTAACGGGCCGTGGGATCTGCAGTGAGGCTCTCCGGACCTCGACAACGTCATTCGCATCCTGAATAGGCTGCACGCCCATGTAGTGGTACAAGATGCTCAAAGCTGGGATGGAAAGCCCATGGACCACGATGGAGAAGAATACCAGCCAGTAAACGGTGGGACCCATGGCCCTGACGAGGTTACTCTCCTCCTCGTCACCTTCCCCAAGATGAGGAAATTGATGCCTCGCATGCTCGACATAGAAGACGGCACCGGCACCAATAGGACCAAAGTAGCCCATAAAGAGCGCTTCTTTCCAGTTCTGACAAACCGCCGGCATGGCCTTGTACATGACCATGATGGCTGGGATTCGACGGAGAACAAGGACAAGGAAGCCAAGGGCAATAAGCCGGGGGTAGGTCAAGCCTGTGCCATCTGGATCATGGAATTCTGACCAAGGGATGATGGTGCCGATGTACATAAAACCACCAAAATTGAGGAGCACGTCGATACACGAGTTAACCTCATCGTGCCGCTGGATCGTCTCCTCTAAGAAGTGACCGTCCCAGTTGAGGGCGCTACCAGCGACGAAACAGGCCAGCAAGTCGTCTGTGCCTATGGCACCACAGGTGCCGACGAGGAAGAGCCCGAGTGCTGCCGGGAAAAGGACGTACGACTCGTTGTCGATAAGTTTCCTTGAAAGACCACATTAGATCAGGGTTCTTGGCGGGAAGGGATGGGGAGGTGACTTACCGCTTCAGCGCAAACCGAATTCCTTTGCAGGCGGCGAATCCCACGACGATACCGTAGGCAACTGACAAGAGGACAATATACAGCCAGGTCTCAATAACCCACTGCTTGATCGCCTCCCCAGGGCCCCCGCCGAGCCGGCCAACAGCCTCGGATCGTGCCTCATGTCCCTGATTCTCGGTGCCAGCACCGTCGATATCAGCATGTCGGATGAGGTACGTAGCCAACATAAGGAAGGGAAATCCAAAGCCGTCATTGGCTCCCGCCTCTGATGAGATAATCTCCCTCAGCGGGCGGGCAACATATTTGTCGGTAAATGGCCCCTTGGCGATAGCCTGTGAAAGAATGGGATCGGTACAGGTTACGCAGCTTCCAATGACGAGAGCGGCAAGGAAGGTGAGTTTAGGGACCGTCGCAAGTACACACGCCGACGTGCACAGCCACATCATTGTCATGATGGGCAGAAGACACATGGCCATCTCCTTGCGGCGCACCCAGTTGTACTTGGCAGGCAGCTGGTAGCCCGCAATAACCAGTTGTACGCCGATCATGACGCGTGCAACGCCCTGCACGCGAGTCAGCCAAGGCTCTGGGCGCTGCAAGCCACTCAGGGGTAAAGCAGACTCACGAGCGTTATGGCATTGGTCTGCCCAGCCTCGGCAGAACCCCATCGTTCGCTATCGAGAAATTTGGCGGCAAGCGGGCCCAGGATGATGCCCACAATGACGGCAGGGACTGATCGATTTGCGATGGTTAGTAAGGGACAAAACGCGGATAGATGGGTACTGTACTTACGGGCTTCGCCAAGATACCATGCTTGCTTGATCTTGACAGATACGATGCCATACAAGACGGTGAAGGCGCCTGCAACAACGTCAGAAAGAGACCTCGCCAAGATGCACGGTCACATACCAAGAACGCCAAGCACAATGTTGAGCTCGCTCAAGTTGAGAACAGGCATCTTTCGGTGGGTCTGGATGAAAAAGCAAAAAGAAAAATGAACATTGGCACCTTGGCAATGTTGAAAAGAGAAGAAGTTGGATGCATACACCTCTTGACAAAGTTTGCCCCGGTTCCAATAAGAGTGACAATGACAGACAGAAGAGATCGCCAAGAGACTGAGGGCGATGCCCAGGAAAATAAATAAAAAAGAAATCGCGCACGAGACATCGTCAGCCTCGCTCCGGCTCGCAGTGCCAGACCAGTGTCAAGCTTGGGACAAGTCAGCAGGAGAGTGATTTACCAAAGTGAGACAGGTAAGGAGTCGATCAAGTATCACCATGTAGATGAGGCATATTACCGCTCGTCTCATTGCAGGCATTGCCCTGATGCCAAGGCTATACAGTACTCCGTACTCGCGGCCTGATTGCAAGCCGCCACTGCCGAGTGTTCTGTGTGTCCGCCAAGTCTTGGCGACCCGGCCGCCCATCTTTCCGCCCTGCGAAGGAGAGAGGCCGCGTCTATTTCGCCGACGAATAGCAACGTTTGCATGCAAGGTTAGTTTACAATGCTTCTATTTTGGTTCTTCAAGCGCCAGTCTTGGAACAAGAGGCTTTCTCCTGGCTAAAAAAAGAAAGAAGATCAATAGGTTTCAGAATGGCCACAAGAGTAAGAAACGCGTCGCAAGCTGCGGTAGGACGGTTCATTCTTGCCCTTCAACCCCGGTCACAACCACTCTCCTCCGGTCTCGCCACCTCGAGGACAGTTAGACGATCAAAAACAGCTGTCCAAGACATTGGAAACATCCCAGATTCAACCTCCTAAAGGTCCAAGTCAGCCATAACAAGGTCCGGTCTCAGGTGATTCTCTATCTGTAGATCTTGGCGGAGATCTTGGCAGATGATCTTGGTGTCATCTAAGAGGTTACAGCGCGACTTGGCAGTTCTTGGCTGATAATGTGTCCAACTCAAGGCACAGATTTGCGCCGAGTCTTGTCCGGTTCTCCGCTTGCCCGCCTCACTGCTTTCCCATTT
Source organism: Fusarium vanettenii 77-13-4 (assembly GCF_000151355.1). Taxonomy (NCBI): domain Eukaryota; kingdom Fungi; phylum Ascomycota; class Sordariomycetes; order Hypocreales; family Nectriaceae; genus Fusarium; species Fusarium vanettenii. Next base: position 51,623 of record NW_003315828.1, on the reverse strand, counting down.
GGTTCGGTTCTTGTACCCCCAGGTAGTTCGCTCGACCTTGTTGGAAGTGCTGATGAGACTGATGGAAGCGCGTCATTGTGGCTCGTCATGAAGGCATGTCGTAAGAACCCCACAGATTTGCCCCACGATTCCTATCTTACTTGTGGCGTGATAGGTAGAAGAGCCTCTTATTAAGCATAATTTCAACCCGAGCGTGCTCGTTGGTCTGTTGAAAATAGACCCTGCATTGTTCACAGCCCAGTGCTTTGTCACGTGGACGCGCAGACACACTCGCAGCTTACTCTTTATGGGACGCGTTTCGTGTCTCAAATCTGACACACATCAGGAAACGCGTGTCCCTGTCTAGTTACGCAAGATGCCTTGTCCGGTATGGCCTTTGGTGATCACTGAATTAGCTTCAGGAGACAAGGAACAACGCGGGACGGGCTGACTGGCTCTTTGATAGATGATCGACACAAGCTTAGTACTTTAACCTTGAGACATCAATGAGGCTACAACACCCCGCGAAAAGTCTGATCTTTAATTTTTAAGTTGGTCCCAGTTCAAGTGAAAGCAAGAGATTCCTTAGTATTTCTCATATATCCCTGATGGTGAACTTGGAATATCGACAAAATCGTCACCTAGAATTTTATTTGAAGAGATTTTGAACAACTCGTAATCTGCTCCGTCACAGTTCTGAACACCCATGCTTGTGCCCCTTGACTTCCAGAGCAGGCCCCTAATTAGAACACTATCTAAGACTCTAGCAATTAACACCAGGCCGTGGTAATTCCTTATCTCATCTTTGGTCAGCAAAAGGAGAGACTAATCATGATTGGCCTAGATCCCTGCTTGGTGCTCATTGGCAGTCCCACGCAAACACCTAGCTCTCGCAGTGAGAGCAGGGCATTAACCATCACGTAGGTGCACTCGAGAGAAATCAAGTTGTGGTCTATCGTACTGCAAGTCACCTTTCCCGTTGTGCAACAGCTGGGGATTAAGGTCCAGAGTCGCAACGTCTATCAAAATGAAAGTCGACATCTATTTCTGCTTAGATACCTATTAGGACGCGCTATTCTCAATCTGGCACTACTCTTAGCAGCGGATATAAGCATAGCTCGTTATTATTTATATCTGTTGTTAAAATAACGTTGACTCGATATATCGCGCTACGCCGGCTTCGGTCTCACCTATTAGGGGCATAATCGACATTGTCTCGTGGCCAAAACAGAAAGCTTCGCGAAGGAGCTTTCAAATTAATATCTTTCTCTTTGCGTATAACAAGGTTTTAGTATAAGATACCGGCAAAGCTTATTTTATGCGCCAGCATATCCCTCATTTGAAAGAGATGCATTATGATAGACATTGCGACTCTGGACCTAATTCGGAAACTCTCCCTATTTTATCCCTGTCACGCTCACGTGACGACGCTCCCCTGTGATCTTGTCATCTTACCAGCACTTAACAAAGTATCGCAAACACCGATCCCATTTCAGGCCGAGAAAAGATGTTGTCCCGTAATTTTATCTGCCAAAGTGTTGAGAATTGTTGGCAAAGGGCTGGTGAAACTGCATTCTTGTAGCTGTAGTGGGAAGCTTACCGTGAATACAAAGTCCAAATGTGCTAACAGGTTAGTGAGGTTAGTGTGAGAGAGCGAATACAAATTACTTAATGAGATGCTCAAAGCCATAGCGTAAGCCATTATAAACATAGTAAAATACTGTAGAATCCCCTCCAGTGCTGTTTTCTGCGTCTTTGTCTTGTTGCTAACTCCACGGTTGTGAGAGCTATCACCTACCCTATAACCAAATGCCTCCAGCCAATTGCGGCGTGTGTCTCTCCTTATCTAATCAGGTCACCCCCTTGCCTCGAGTGGTAAAGATCGCCGTCATCATCATCCCTTGATTCACTTGATCGACCTTGCTTCAGCATTTAGGAAGAAGACACGTCGACGGACAGCTTCATCCATCATGCCTCTACCAGACTGCGTGGGCCGCTCTGGGCGTACCACTGAAGAGGATTACGACCAACATCCCCTGCTCGAGCCTGGGGAACGCGACGAGACTGCCGTCCAAGCTTCCGACCACGGACAGCGCGATGGACATGCTACGGCAAAGGTGATGCGGGCGCTTGGGATATCGCCCGAACGCCGCATCAAAGTGACCCCTGAAGATGACGCTCGCGTGCTACGGCGAATTGATCTTGTTGTTCTTCCCCTGATGCTAGCTGTCTACTTTTTGCAAGGTGACATGGCTGCTCCTTGCCACGTTCATGTCACACTTGACTGACTTCAATACGCAGGCCTTGACAAGGCGACAATGGCTTATGCATCCATATTTGGCATCATCGAGGACACGGGTCTCAAGGGCGACCAGTTCTCCTGGTTAGGCTCCATCGTCTATGTTGCCCAACTCATAGCGCAGTTTCCCTTGGCATGGTTGCTTGTGAAGTTGCCGATTGGTAGGTTCACCAGCCTCATGGTTATTCTTTGGGGGCTCACCCTCACCCTGATGGCTGCGGCACATACCTTCAAGACCTTGCTTCTCGCTCGCTTCTGGCTGGGTGCTTTCGAGGCCAGTATTGCCCCGAGCTTTATAGCCATCACACAGATGTTTTGGCGCCGTCGGGAGCAACCTCTACGAATGTCTTACTGGTATGCTATGAATGGATTCACAAATCTGGTATGTTTTGCCTTTTGGATAATCTGCTACGCTCTTGTGCTGATGGGTTGTAGTTTGGGAGTTTGATTACGTGGTGGCTTGCCCAGTTTCAATTCGGTCTCAGACCTTACCAGGTGCGCAGAACAAACTCACATGGCCCTTCCGAGCGGGCGGATAACTCAATACTTATTCTAGACCATCTTCATCTTCTTCGGCATTGCTACCGTTCTGTTCTCGTTCGTCCTGTTTGCATACATGCCCGACTCTCCGGCAGAGGCCAAGTTCCTCAGCAAGCATGACAAGCTCATCGCGATCGAGCGACTGAGAATGAATCAGACCGGCGTCATGTCGCGCAGGTGGCGATGGGACCACTTGTGGGAGACGATCCGAGATCTTAAGACTTGGTTGTGGTTTGCCCTCATCTTCAGCATCTCGTGCGTGCCATCTGGCCCAAACTTGCGTCTTGTTTTTAATCCAGCTCCAGGGTTCCTTCTGGTGGCGTCGCCTCCTTCGGCCCACTGCTCGTCCGGTCATTCGGCTTTGACTCGTTCCAGGCTATTCTGTTCAATGCCCCTTTTGGTTTGGTACAACTTGTCTCTACCGTGGGTGGCTCATTCGTGGCGACCAAGTATCACAAGAAGGGCCCAGTTATTGCTTTTCTAACCTTGTTCCCTATCGCGGGTTGTATGATCATGTTATCAACGCCGCATTCGGATGACCGCAAGGCGACCTTGCTATTTGGCTACTATATGATCTCGGTATTCCCAGGCATAGGTGTGTCTGCTACTCTGCTGCTCAATCATGACAGAACTAACTCAGGTTTCAGTCCCCTTGATCTACTCTTGGTCTTCTTCTAATACCGCTGGCGACACCAAAGGCAAATGCAACTCGTCTGCCCTGTTCATTGGTCAATCCCTTGGCAACATCATTGGCCCTCTGTTGTACAGACCCTCGGAGGCCCCCGAGTATTTTCGGGGTCTGTATTGGAATCTGATACTGTATTGCACCATAATAGTCCTCGTCGGAATCACGAGCGTCTACCTTGCTCACCTCAACCGTGACCATAGTCGTCGTCGCGTGCTGGCAGGCAAAGACGCTATCATTCAAGATTATAGCTTGCACTCACTAGAGGAGGCGGATCGACTTCGGAGACTGAAGACGATGGAGGAGCAGCAGGTTGATAATGCACCGGATGAGACGGGACGTCGTGTGGGCTCGCACGCATTTGATGATTTGACCGACTTGATGAACGACGAGTTTGTCTTTGTTTTCTGAGAATCTAAACCTAATGGCTCTTGCAGAAGAGCAACACATTGATATAGCCGAAAGGCACCCCTTATCTACTTCTGTTATTCTCTCTGGCCCGCCTGTTTCCCTTTAAGTCTAGGTATCTCCCCGGGAAAATCTCCCCTTTGGACAGCAAGAGACCGTGCGTTTTTTCTCACAACTACTGGCAGATCGCCTGACCTACGATCCGGCGTGCTTGTCCCCTCCGTCGATGTCTTGTTCAAGATGATGTTAAGGAAGTTCTCGTCACCATTATTGACTGTAGTATGAACAGTGACCGAGAAATTCGTTGCCCGGATGTATGTCGGAACCTGTGAAATTGGTGTCACCTGCTCGTTGCTAGAGCTATTCATCTGGATTATCTCGACTTGGGAATATGGGTTGACGTTTTTGCGAACGATAGTCTTTGTAGACTTGACCATAGCCCTTGAGCCATCCATAGAGGGCAGATGGTGACTCAAACCGGTCTCAGTTGCTTCGTCGCTGCATTCAACTGACTGTAGTGGCTTGGTCTTCCTTGCTGGCTGACAAAGCTCTGGGGTTCTCCTTCGTTTGATTTGACTTGCGGCTGCATCGAAATTTGGAGGAACTCGTAGGGTTTCGGGTCGCCCCTTCTTGCTGTCGTGTATTACGAGAAATTCGCCACATTGAGAAAAGGAGACTGTGACTGAACCGTATGAAACTCCAGGATAGAATGGCAACCTTTGGAAATCTCCGGACTCACTTTTTGGCATTAGCCTCAGCATCCCGTCATTATTAAATATCCTTTGATGCATACCTAAGTGAAACGTCCAGAGGTATATAGCTCTTCCAACTCCGAACGTAAGGGTTGGCTTGGATGGGTGGTGCTTGATCTTGCCTTTCTTAAGCCCATAACCTAGAAGCTGGTACGTTCAATCGATAAGCTTTAATGATGGCTGTAGGCTTGAACCAGCAGTTTGGAAAATGTCGATCCAGGGGCTCGATGAATCCCCCTGAAAATCGACTAAAACCAAGTAACTTCCATCGTCGGCCCAAGAGATTTCGTAGGAGTAATCACTATCCGCTGATGGCCACCAGAATTGCTTTGATAGCCGCTGCATCGGATATATGAATAGTGAGACACGTATCCTTGGGTAAAGCCCTCGCAGGAGAAAAACCCAAGGCGGCCAGAACGCTGCCCTGCGGACGGGGCAGCCGCCTCGCTCCGCGGTCTCCATGTAAGCTCTGTACCCATTTGAACCAGCGGTTGTGTCCAGTGGTCTCAGCGAGTGAGACCTACCGTCGGGGCCCGGTTGTGGGAACTATGAAACGAATTAGGTGGTGGGTGTGAGACTGAGACCCAATGGAATCGAGATAACGTGAGTGCTTCCTATTGCTCTAAGATATCTGAGGCACCTCCTCGCTAACTCGGTGTTCTCCCAGCTCCCCGAAACATGGGAGATTAACCAAAGCATCCTCAGTTCCGACATGATAGCTAGGCGATGGTATTACTACTGGGCACTCCCGACGCGCGTCTTTTGAGACATGGCTGAACCAGGATTCACCTGAGTCATCCATCCAACGGCCAGCTCCGCGGTCGGCCGCCCAAGCCAGCGATGCGACACCAACGTCAGGCGGGAATAACGGCGGCATGAGTCCTTGAGGGGGCCTATAGTCGGGTCTATTTTCGTGCTTGATTCCCGCAATTTCGGTGTGCTTGGAAGACCAAGCACGGGGAACCGGGCCTGTCTATAGGAAACATTAAGTAGTCAAGGTGTCAGATCAGCTGCTAAATCGCCCTCTAATGTCTCCAGCATCAACCCGCAGGGCGCCTCAGGAGCAGCAGGTCGACTCCACGGACCACACGTGAACCTCTGCCCCGGTTCTGGGTCGAAGCTTGGTCGGCGCAACTCTGACTCCTTGTCTCAAGAATTATTGCTTGCTTGATCTTTAATCCCGGAAACGTGTACATATACCCCCCCGCCTGCTCAGCTCGACATTGGGAATCGGATGTCTCGTGGAGAGTTATCTAGCATCGGTATGCGGCTATCTTATTATCTGCTAGCTACTAACGTATTATGTCTTTAACCCTGGATCCGAAGAGGTTTCAATAGTCTTGAACTCATTTAGCATCGGTGTGCAGATATCTCATGCTCAGCTGTTCAATGGCTTTAATCGACCGACGTCTATTAACGCACAGCTGAGTCGGCCTTCCACCTGTTCGTATAAAACGCTTCCATTTCTTGGGCTTGATTTGCTTGAATATTTATCTTCATACTTGTCTATTGCATGCTGACTATGAAGCCGAGTGCAACAATCTTGTCGCTGTGCGTGATCTCCTTCGCAGGGCTGGCTACTGCACATGATGAAGAGTCCCTCCTACTGGGACGACAAGTATGTTTGCACTACTTCACGAACAGAGCGAGAGGGAGAATAAGGTCAACTAACCTAATGAGTCCCATCAGGCCAACAATGACTGCCCGACGTGCGATCCCACCGCCAACCAGTGCGGTACTCAGGCAAGCTGCGACATCCGAGGCAACTTGCTCGAGAACGCCTGTGTCTGTTCGTTCGGCCGACGAGCTAGTCTAGACAGGTCGTAGAGGTTATACGTTGAAGAAGCCGAAGAATACATCGTTATCGTGCCACAAGGCGTGGCATGCGACCAACAATGCATCGTCTTGCAATTTGACAATGTGTGTGGCGAGGTTCCGGATGTGTCGACGACCTGCACAACATCGGAAACATCGACGAGCCCTTCTCCTGAGAGCACCGCCATCACCACCGATGATAATTCAACGACCGGGGACCTCACTTCAACAACCAGTATTTTCACAACAGATGATACCTCAACAAGTGAGGACCTAGGGTCTCAAACAAGCTCAGAGGCTGTCTTTACCGACAAAACAAGTAGTGACATCACGACGGCGTTGACGACGACGACAGAAGACCCATCATCCTCGACGACAATGATGGATGATGACTCGACAACAGAGGGCCTGGTTTCGAGTATCATGACAGACGATACAACTAGTTCGAATGAGGGTCAAGGGTCTCAAACAAGCTCAACGGTAGTTTTTACCGAGAAGAGCAGTAGCGACGATGCGAAGACGACGGCGACGACGCAAGGCCTATCTAACTCGACGACAACAGCGGATAATGGGTCAACAACCGAAGTACCAGCTTCAACGACCGGTGGCTCCACGACAGATGATAGTCCGAGTGCGAGTAACAGAGCAAGGTCTCATACAAGCTCAACGGATATCTCTACTACCGAAAAAGCGAGTAGTGACAGCGAGACGCTGACGGCGGCGACGAATACGATGGCCACTGAGGATTTGGCGTCCACCAGCGAGTTGACAAGAGATGCCTCCGCAAGAGAACACTCCGCAACACATAAGGTGTCTACCACCGCGGAAGATTCCGCCACCATGTCTGGTGAACAAACATCTAGTCATAATCTGATGACTTCTGGGGATTTTCAAAGCACTGATGCCCTTTCAATGGCAACAAAAGGTAGTCGATCGGATGTGTTTGAGTCGAGAGCTACGCTGGATATCTCGACTTCCACCGCGTTTTCAGGTTCGCTCACGTCTCCTCCCCCTTCCCGTACTTTACCGAAAACAAGTGCATCAGAAATATTGGATTTGTCGTTGTCTTCAGATGGGAGAATATCTACCCCATACACTCCCGTGTTTACTCTCGTATCTGAGAGTAACCCCTTTCACGTCGCAGGAACGAATCCGGCCCCCCCAGACATGGACTCCGCGTATCCCACATGTAGTAGCCGGGGGGCAACTGAAACATCCGACGGAGCATCGGAGGATGGACAGCCCGTGGATCATTCCCGTTCTGTTTTCGTGGGTTCAACTTCGGTTACTCCATTGGCATTTCCCACACCTCCGCCTGAAGAAGCTACCAATACTGTTGCGCTCGTATGTTGTACCTGCGCGCTGGGGGTCTCTCCATTGACGCTGACGCGTAATGCGGATGCTCGCTGGACTACGAGGGAGAGTGTAACGGATCAACTTATTACCGCGCCCTCTGGGCGTACGGCGCTGGGAAAGGGCGGAAAGGAACATTCTAGTACTGATGGCTTTGATGATTCGATGGTTAGAAAGATTTCCTGGACTAGCCCTGACCAACAGAGTCTGGCTATTACCTCTGGGGGTAATTATGTTTTCTCTTTGAGTATATCTCATTTAGTACTGGTAGTATTTAGCTTGGGGATTATTCTCCTATAAACAAGTCCGAAGAACTTGCTGTTAGAAGTGGGGCAAGGATCACGACCATCTTGAACAGCTTCACGGTCAGCTTAAACGCCAGATCGCAGGCAACAGCCTGCTGCTGCCTGAAAGATGGGCCGGATGAACACAAGTATAAGAGACGGACCTTCATCATTCATTAGATAGAAGGAGCAGCTTTAATTCAATCTCTTCTGGCTACACTCATTGTTGCACACTCTCAACCTCCGCCATCATTGACCTTGCCGGATGGTAAATCAGTCGTGGACCCGCTCGGAGTAGCCCCATGTGGCTGTGAGATCTAGACCATCAGTACTCCGTACGCAACCTAACCTTGGTCAGCGAGATGGGTCCCAGCGTCGGACATAAAGCACGAGACTCAGGAGGTGACGGCGCAGCCAATTTTCCAAATCATCACGACGAGACCCCAATATTCGACCACAGACACCTTTATCGAGGAAACTCTTATCAGAGGGGACAAGCCCGTCTTCATAGCTCGAGTCAGGTCACAAACCATGCTCTATAAAGCACACAGGCCAGAGCTCAAAGATGCAAGTCTTAAAAAAGAGTTAGTCGCCGTACAGAAGGTCTGGGGGGCAAGCAGCAGCCCTGGTGTCTATATTCGTGTTCCTCATCTCCTAGCATGTCGCGTACGTACATTCTGGCGCCGTAGTCGGCTTTTCGCGTGACTGGGTTCTTCCTAGTTCATAAGGTAGTACTCTGCAGAACACGGTACAGAAACAAAATGGAACAACTAAGAGAAGTGACGAAGGTGGAGGCTTGCAAGCAGATAGCTAGCTAGTAATGCGATGATGCGTTTGTTGGTTATTGTCCCTCCAAGTCTATAAGTCAACATGAGACAGGGGCTTCAGAGCAACTCGACAGAAATAACACAGCCGTAACACAGCTGAAGGTTCTACACAACTGGAGTTTGTGCTCGAATGAAGGCTGTACCCAATATCTCGTAAGTTTCCTTTCCTTATTACACTTCCTCTTTGAGCCTCGCTCGGATCCGGCCGACATCTTTCTCGTAATAAACTCAGCCGCAGCCAACCCACTCCCTACCCCGCGCAAGCCGTTACCGGAAATCCCAAAGAGGCCCATCGTCTCTCTTAATAAAAAAAAACGAGCTGAGAAGCCACGCTTTATCCAAGAAACTAATGCAAGGGCCGAATGACACGCATCGGGGAGTTTATTTAAACCTCCGTGAATGTGGAGCGTCGTCAACACCTTTCGGAGCACGGCGATAGGCGGATGGAGAAAGCTGTCGGGTGTGGTATCCGAACAAGTGCTGCATCCGACATCCGTTGAGCCGATTCCTTTTGTCTCCAAAATCATGCCAGAATTGGTTGGCTCAGGCATGCAGGAGTGTCTCGGCCTGGGTTGATGATCATCTTGCAATGTAACATGGCATGCTGTGGAGAAACTCTGGATGTAGTCTACGCCCTGGCCGAGAGAAGAATGAATTCTCTAGAACTTTTCCCGTCAAAGTTTCGCCGGCCCGGTCAGGACTTCCACCAACGCGTCGAGCTGAGGGTTCATGGCTTGGCTATTGGGCTCTCAGTCGGCGAATGCGCCAGCAGAGTTAGCCTCTCGGGCTTTTTCTGCCAGTGTCTCAACATGGTGCTTGACACTCTGGCCTCGAAAGACATCCGGTTTAGATCCTGGTCATGTCCAGTGTCATGCGTATTTGTCTGGCTAGCAGATTCTCTTCCTTGGCTTTGTAACGCTTCATGACATCACAGCGTTCTGACTCGGCGGAGTACATGCGTGTACTGGGAGACAGATCCAATAAGTATGGTTCAGTCAGACCAAGGTTTCTTCCAGTAAACGAGGAAATCATTGAGTGAGGGTATATTCACACTGCCTTGAAGCCAAAATGGATCTTCATGGCTTTAGATGCCTTGTCAAGGATTATGTCTTCAGTAAGGTAGATGCCGGTGAAAACAAGAGAAAGACGCTTAATGATCATCCCAAGTGAGCGAAGAGTTGAGGCAACAGCCACACTCGTACAAGGTGCCTCAACTATCCCCGAACCAGGGCATTGCTGCCCAAGTTGATGACGAAACGAGCTCAGACGAACCCTGGAAATGTTTAACTGTACCGCCACTATCGTAAATGTCGAATTAAGTTCTAAGTTTAGTTAGCTCACGAACGTCCTGGGCGTGGCATCTGCGGAGTCGACGGTGAGGCGTTGGGCCGAGCAGCGTCTGCGGAGTCACCTCATCTCAAGAGAGCGCATAACACAGACACGGGAATTCTGTCAAATTTTGCTTGGGACCGTTACCATTGGCACGGGCGCGATCTTGCAAGGTAGTTTGGGCAGAGGACAAGGCCCCGACGATGAATAACACTTCGCCCAAGCCAACCCTGTCATGGTCTAGGGGGTTGGGCTAGCAGCTCTTGGATACTCGTAGCGAGATGGCCTCGTCATCTGGGCACCACGTTTTAGTCAATAATTCGATGTCACCCATCTGTTTAGAGGTCATGTCACATTCCCTGGAGCGCAACCAAAGGCGGCCTAGGCATAGAACCATGTGGCACCCAAGCCCAACGGGCACCACACGCATCCATCAGTTCTCTCCTGTAGGCTCGCGCTCGGGCATCCATTTTGATAGGCTCTCTCCTTTTCCTAGTGTCACAAAATGTCCCGGGAGGAGGTTTGATTCAGATCTAGCCCCCCATTTCATGCAGGGACACTGTCAAGCTTCTTGCTCTGGTCTAGCTTCACCCATCAAGACATCAACCCATCCAAAACGTCAGGTTATCCGAGCAGTAATTAACCCAAAGTGGAGCTTGGATTCGAACTGCCCTGCGTAATTGACCGTATTCAACTGAAGACTTCCCGGTGGTTTGATCAAGGTGGCGTTTAGATGTCAAACTCGCTCTGCTCACCGAAGCGAGAGTCGTCTGAAATGACAAGCATACCGAGTAATGCTACCTTTCTTTTTCAAATGACAATTCTAGCCCCACTGATTGAAAAAGTTGCGGGGTTTGATACTACCTCTCCGGTAACCTGAGGTGAGAGCTTAATCTCCGCGGGCCATTCTGATCAACCCACTAGGCAGACCATGTATCTCTATGTCGCTCCCTTTGAATGGTACTTTGACTTTGGTAAGGTGTTAAGAGTGGATTCACTGCTTAATTGCCTCGGTCTCGTCAAACCTACCTCCGCTATTCATTCCATCCTGACATTATATCTTCAAGGTGGTGAGCCCTCACTTTGTCGACAAAAGTGCCCTCGAGGTTTACAACAGTTTGCGTGTGTAGCATTTTACTTATATTCCTTTCAACCTTTGTTGGAACGCCTCTTTAAAATTCTTGCTTCCCATTGCTTATTAACCTTGTACCCTTTACTTTTTTTATTAAGCTCATCGTCTCCCTTCACAATGGCTCATCAATTCAAGTCAGATTTCCTATTTGATATGGAATGCTTTGGTCTCCCCAGTCATTCCATGTCGTACCCTTTTGATTCAACGAGCTTCTCTTCTGCCTCCTCCTCTTACGGCCCTTTCATTCCTACATCTCGAGTTTCAACGCCCCATGAGTTTTCGGCTTTAGAACCTGACGCATCCTACACTTTCTCTTACCGCGTTGATGTGTCTTCTCAAGAGGGAGCGGGCAACGTCATGCTTGACGCTATCAGCACGAAGCCGGAGCAGATGCCTTTCCCCAACGGCCCTCCAAACAAACCCACGAAGCAAGAGCTTATAGACTTCGACTATAGAGAGATTAGCATGGCACACAAACCCTCTATGGATCCTCTAGCGACATCTCGCCCTGAAACATTCGCCATCTCTCACGGGGCTGTTATTGACGCTACCTCCTTCGTCATGACACCCACCCAGGTGTCTTCAGGTTTCAAGGACACTAGCGTTCATTCACCCTGGTCCCGTACCAGTAGCAGCCCCTTCCTACAGAGTAATGACGATATTTTCGATATCGACCGCCAGCCAGAGTACCCCTATTATATCTACGATTCCCATTGTATCCGCGACGCAGATTCACTAGAGCAAGCTCGACCTCGGCAGATAGTGACGGAAGAGATTCACAAGACGGCTGAGATTCCGTCTATTCAGGCCCGAAGCCCTGGGAAGCGAGCCATCGAGCCCGTCCCTATCTCCGCGAAACCGGTATGGAGCAGTTGTGACTACCCAGGCTGCGATAGGGCATTCCGGCGCAAAGAGCACCTCAAGAGACATAAGCAATCGTAATTTTAAGATGTCTTATAAGCTTTACCATTGTCAAAAGGCTAACAGGTTATGCAGATTTCACGGCGAGGGCCCCAACCGTTTCTTATGCGAGTTCTGTGGTAAAGGCGATTTCAACCGTAGGGATAACCTTAATATCCACCGGAAGCTTCATGCCAGACGCAACAGCCACAATCGGCGTGTTAAGTTCGTCGCTGATGCAGTAACAGCAATCGAACAAGAGAAACGGAGCCGGAGGTTTCGAGCACGGACGAGACAGAGAGATCAGTGGTGCATTTCGGGTCAGGGTTAGCACCTATTTGCAGCGGCGGCCGTGGGTCTAGGTGACATTTTTCTCGCTTTGAGAAATTAGTTTTAAATAATTCTAGAAAATTTAGCTTTATAATGCACGGGACTGTAGTAATTACCTAGGTAGATAGTCTATATAGTCGAGCAAGGTCGGCTGGCCCCTCGGGTCAATCTGCCGAACACCCATTCTCATTATACACTAAGGCACGAAGATCTGCTGTGTCAGACCTGCATCTAGCACCGTAGCCCAGTTCCAGCACCTGGTACACTCGGACACTCGAATAGTCTGTTTAGAAAGTGATGGACAATGATTCCTTTCCTTTCTTTGTCATTTTTGCCCTTCTAGGCGACCCTCACAAATTAGACCAGGCGGAAGTCATCGGGTGCTTTGACTGGGAAGAAGCGTTTGTTCATGAAGATTTCAGGGAGTAAGTTCATGTCAGATATACGAACTAACGTTTTCCATCGATAACCCTCACAGGAAGACAATCAGAGCTTCCGACGCCTTAAGAGTTACCCTAAGCTTCCCATTTTGAACTCTCAATGTTTCCATCTTCCTGGCACCTCGAAGCCTGCAGTCTTCATTGGCAAAGGCTTGACCTGTGATGGAAAAGTTAGCAGATAATTCTCAGAAAAACGCTCAGTCGAGCCGTCGGGGGTATTGAACGCACCTCCAACGCTGGGTAATCCACGGCTTCTAGGGGAAGGCCGCTAAATTCGTCGTGGACTTTGCGAAGAAGGCTGCGAACAATCTTTTCGGCGTTGGCCTAGATGCCATTCATGTATTTCTATAGGAATGCGATTAGCTAAGCTTCCATAGGTAAATTACTTTAACTCACTTAAACAGTGCTCAGACCATATTCTTTAATACAATCCTCGATCAACCGGATTCCTTTAAGGTTAGCCACAGCTTAGGCCTTAAGATCACTAACGTTATCACTCCAAGTTCTAGTACCAGTACAGCCAGGGTATCTAGCAGGCTTCTCAAGCATCAGTTCGCGGAGCTCGTCTTCGTTGAACCTCCCTTGCTCGATGAGCTTAAATGAAGTAAAAGATGCGCCCTCCTGCCAGATCTCTTTTAGATAGGGCGGCATAGAACCGGCGCAGATACCGCCAATATCTACATAATAAGCACGAGAAGCGACCCAGAACAGAACCTCGTTGGTCTGCTCATCAATAACAGGTATAATTACGTTGACGTCTAGAAGATAAGAACCGCCGGCGGCGGGATAGTTAGAGACTAGCACGTCGCCTAGACGGAGACGGTTCCCCTACAACTCAGCCTAATAGGCAACGGCAAAGCTCATGGCTCCTAGATGGCAAGGGATATAGGGAGCATTTGCAACGAGGCCGCCAATTGGCGAGAATATGGCACATAAATAGTCCAATCGTTCCTTAATATTGATTGAAACCGAGGTTTTCTCGAGTAATCGGCCCATCTGCTCGGCGATACTCGTAAAACGGTGGCTAAAAATAGATAGTTGGATGGGATTAATAAAGCTTTCGTCCTCTTCTCTAGTCTTAAATATGGACTACAAGGCCTTCTCCAAAACAAGATGGCGAGGCAGGACAGTTACGGACCAACCAGGCTATACCAAAATCGTCTAAGTCTGATCTAAGATGAACAAAGGCCCCGGAACAATATCGCCAGAAGCGAGATCGTCAAGCCTATACACGTTGACATCATTCCAGACACCCGCCGTGTAGAGATTTATCTTCTTCACGCTCTTTTTCGGAGATACCAGGTTAGTAGAGACCGACTTAAGCGCCTAGGAAATGGTTTCAAAGCTCTGGCCCCTCGTGTTCCCAAGAGCTCTAACGCGGATATCATCGACCAGAATTTCGCGGTCAAGGGTAAAGCCGAACTCATCATGATGCTAACGCGTAAAGATGGAAGCAAAATCCCAAGAATCCACCGATTTCCGAATCATAAGGGAGCTATTGGTGCCGGCGTATCGCAAGTTAAGGAACAGCTCGTATTGGATCAAATGTGTTCTCTGGCGTTGTTGAATCTTGCTGGAGCGGAATAGAACATAGATGCCATTTGTGTAAATGCTAGTGAGATATCTATACTACCCTTCTCCATGTTTCGTAAGTTTACGGTTTTGTTGGCATAGTTGTCACAGCCCTCAAGTAAGTAGAAGATCTGGCTTGGGTGTGCTACGATTAGATGAAGTAGTAATCTTGCTCTTGCACGGCGTGTGCTGAGCGAGATCATCTTGGTCGGGGATACATCTTAGTCGCTCTTTGTTCTTTGCTAAATTCACCCCAAGGCCAAGTCCAGAGCTGGTGGTGTCGCGACTGATCTGTTTGTTTGTATTTATCTATACAATGCGGACAGAAATAACTACCCATGATCATAACCCTACGTGCCAGAGAAGGTCCAGTGTTGTGGGTTATTGGCAAGAATATAAAGAGTAAAAACAAAGTCAAGGATCCGAATGCTATTATTCTTTACTAGTATAATACCTGATTTTAACTGTTATTTATGTCTAAGCAGTTCTAGCTATAATTATTTTTACGCGATCTATAGTCGGTTTTATTTCCTGGTTGAAGTGCTCTAGCTGATAAATCGTCCTGCACTTCACATTGATCCAGCGGAGACTCCGTCCAATTCTCAAAGCACTATCTCGGATAAGCCGTTTCGCTATCATTGTGCTCTCATGGTCATCGAGGACAATGTTTCCGAATGTAAATGTTTCTCTCAGAGACGCTGATTGACTGGCCTTAGACTGACCGAGGGATGGACCCTGAGAGCTTGGTCTGCCATCGCCGTCTTGAGTAGTTGATGTTGGAATATAAACGCTTTCTTCCGCCTCTAAAAGAACTAAAATATTTTTTAAAGTGGAGAATGCATCCTTAATCAACAGCGCATCGTTTGAACATTGATTGCATGCACGGACAGATAGCAACAGTGAGCTGATTTGTGCATCGAGACTCATGAGAACACTCAAAGAAGCACCTCTCTCCAGACTGATCTCAAGGAGTTTCGCAAAGGAGGTGCCACTCTGGCAAGGACAGGGAGTGCCAGTCGACTCTCTTTGCCATTCGACCTCCATGTGACCGTACAATCGTTTGTTCGATAGGTACGAGGCGAATATTTTCTTTTTGCCCAAATTGCCACGTTGCGTGTTGCTGTGTTCTCAGTACAGCTGTTGCTTGCTGTATACCGTATATATCTAAAATCATTATTAAATAGGCCATTTAACTTTCTTTGTTCTACTTACATGTCGTTTTTTAAAGCTTTCTAATAAAGTCTTTTGGTAATTCTTTGTGTCGATAATTAGGTATAGGAAATGCTGCTATATCGCCACATACATCTGGCCGTGCCTTGGTATTGAGTTTTGGGGTCTTAAATTTGAGGTGCGATGAAACTACTCAATGAGTCTTCCCGACTTCATGTGAAAATAGGGAGTGAGGACGGTAGCCTTTCTAAGATGAAACGTCTACTCCACTGCTGGCGTGGCGTGACCCTGGAGGTAAGGTGACAGACCGCGAGACGATAATCTATTTCCACACCCGACGATGGGGCACCCCCTCTGGCGACTACTCTTTCCCAACGAGGTAACTTGGTAAAGGTTTAATTGTGGCCTTGCATCCTCTGGTGGCAGCCAGCCATAGTTATGCCGTTACCAGATGCCGAAGGCTGAAGCACGGGGATAGAGAAAGGACCGTCCCGGGTCCCGCAGTTCAAACTCTATTTCCTCTACCCCTACAAATTGAAATGTATCGTGACTGGGTAAGGCGTCAGGAGATCAGCTTCTCAGGTCACTATGGTCAAGGTAAAAATGGCTCAGTTGCTTGAGACTATCGCTAACGTGGGCTGCTCTGTGGCCAGCGTACAATCATCAACGGCACAAAATACAACGCTGTTCATGCTTCACGCGCGTCCTAATTTCCGATGACTCCTCTACTATCTTTCATATGGCGTCTCGGTAAACCTTAAGTCGATTCGGGCCCTTGTATGGGGTACGGGGTATGGCTAAGAATGATCTATGAGAGTATCAGACCATATCAACCCATAACCAACTTATCGCCGAATTGTAGTAGGGTTTTGCAGGGGCCTGGAAAAACGCAGAGATTGAGCAGTTTTACGGGTAACACCCCAGTAACTACCACAGTAAGGTTAGTCCTGGAATAAGTTGTCCGCTTCAACGCGACCTAGGCGGATACAACACAGACAGATTACCCAATAGAAGGTCAGATGATGCCAAGGAGGGGTTGCGTGTTCAGGGATAGGGGTTAGAATTGAGAGCGGTGCACGTGAGGCGTCGCGGTTGGTCGAGCAATGGCGATGACGTGCATCGGGGATATGATATACCTTGATTGCATGGATAAAGTCAAATCTCAGGTGTTATTGCTGAAAAGGAGATGATTGCGTTGGCAGGCCACGGAGGGCTGAGCCATATGAGATTCGGCCCAGATGATGCTAGCAAAGCAGCAAACGCAATGCATCCGAGTGTCTACCGCCCAGGCAATTGCTGGGGTCAGGTACTTTGGTCGACAGAGGAACCCGGGAGAGCTTACAGAAGCCGGGGTCCCGGAACCAACGGAACCAGGCCCTGGTTTAGACCCCGGCGGGTAACTTAATTTTCCACAGTGGGTGGCTTTGTTGGCCTGTGTGCGCGCGTAGAGTCTAACACCGATTTTCTCGACGTTAACAGCGATGATGACGATCGGCGCTTTGATATGTGCCGTTCTCTATGGCTCGAAAACCCCAAGTACCGTAATATTGTGCAAAATCCGACGTGTAATACTCCGTAAAAGTGTTCTCGAATACACCACGACGCTACAAATATTTGAAATCATTGTGTAACTGGTCGCGTGGTCGCTGCAACTTGGAAGAGCTGACCCCGCGAATCCGGTAGATAAAGGAGTTCTATATACACCAGCAAGAACCTACATATAACTCGACCTTTACGCACTATAGTAATGTTCGCTCGCTAAAAGTTCCATCATTCCCGACAGGGCTTCTAATCGACTGTCAACCCTCTGAAATATAAGCTGGACAGCTCGATCAAGCTTGTCAGGATCGCGTTGTCCTATGTTCGTAATGCGACTTTTTATATTCCCCATCACATGTCTTGCCCTGATAATGCGATGTTTGATCAACTCATGAATGCTGATCGTGCTTTTATGTCCCGTTAGAACCAAGTCCCCGATGATAAGCTGATGATTTTGAGTAGCGAGTGAATCCTCTAGGGCATACGCAATGCATTTCGCAATCCAATCATATATCAAAGCAAGTATGCCAAATATCTCCATTTCCTGAGACATGCAAGTGGCGCATCTCGAAACGCACCATTGAACGTGCTCAGCAGCCCATGCAACGTGTAGAACTGCATCCAGACGGAGGGAGGCTGGGCTCTCGGATCCCTGAACGCCGGCGATAGACATGAGCAGCTGGGCCTTGCTTAGTAACTGTGGCCACGAGCTTGTGCATAATTCCTCTCGGATATGATGAGATATTGTTGATTGTTCAGCAATATTTGTGATACTGGCAATGATTGCGTTTATTTCAGCCTGGGTTTGTGTGGATGGAGGCCTAGAATGAGTCGTCTTTTGAACTGTATCAGGGAACCGCTCTGCTGGGTGTGCTGAAGCCTTGCTGGCTGGCCGGTCGGTAGACATGCCATGCTGTAGATCAGCGCCTGGGGGGGCTCGGTTGGATGAAGTGTTTCCACGATTCCAGTCCAGTCCCACGTTTCCAGAGGGAACCGAATTAAATCCTTCTGTGTTGGTCCATAGTAGATCGTGCAGCATCATGTCGTCGATGTCGGGGATGTTTGAAGCCTGACAAAATTCTAGACTGGGGTCCGCCGGCTCTTGATTCCAGCCATCTTGCATTGACGAAGCGGTATTGTGTGAGTCTGCGGGAGGCAGGGCGGGTTCCCGAGTGGGGAGAAGAGATTGCTCGCTATCCGAACTGTGAACTCTATTGACGGCATGATTTCCAGGGCTGACTACAGTCAATGGCGGCTCTTGGCCAATAGAGACTGTATTCGGTGGATGATGTGACTTGTTCTGCTTGACCCGTGGACGCCCAGCACGCCGAGCTTTGCTGTATATGCAGTCTTGACCCCGTAGCTGGCATCTTTGGCACGAGGGTCTTTCACCGCTGCACTTGAGCTTGCTCCTGGTACAGCTATCGCAGCATCCTCGGAGTCTTGAAGGGACCATAGTGGACAGAAATTTGTTGATGCGGTATCTATTGGCTAAGACCGACGTGGGTGCGGGGCATGGAGATGTTGGTTGAGAAACGAGGGGCGGAATGCTCTTTACTAGTAGCTAGATATTGTGAGGGGGCAGATGCCTTATTTTTAGCTGTTAGCTTTAGCTACTTAGATAATAAAGTTACCACCTACATCGCCTTGACGTGAAATCTGGTGAAGTCGTGCCAGCTCCGCATGTGACAAATTGATTGGAAATTCTCGGCACAGAGTACAATTGTCCCTGCTGAGCTTATTACAATTCGAGCTGAGACATATAGAAAAGGATTATGCGTTTCTTGGCACGATAGCTTGACTCCCAATGGCCCGCTTCGCTGTGTTCTCTGGCCTGACACAGCGGTCACACTAGGCCTAACGACCCTGGTCCGGACGTCGAAAAGCGCTTTGTAAAGAGTACTTATGGCTCATGGTCTTTGCCGATGATTGCGACGCCTTGTGAAAAAAAGGAAAAAAAAAAAAGCCTTTGCCTGATGGGGTCGTTTTGAGGCGGAGCATATGGTAGATGGCAAGGGTTAGAAATCGACCCACCATGGCTCTGGGCCTACATTGCGGGCAGGTTTATCAAGTGCCCAAAGGCCGAAAGGGTGACTAGGAGGCAACTTGAAACCGGGTTGCTCGATTTGAGCTAGGTTATCGCTTAGACACATACGGGCTGGAGGCCGGTAAGTTCTTGCGCGCGAATCCATCTATAGCCATATTATTAGCCTCCTGTGCTCTTAAGAAACATTTTAGCTTTTGGCCTAGTAGAGACATAGTAGAAGTTGCTACGGGAGGCTCGTGGCTGGCCTTGCTGCCTGTAGCGCAAGAAGTCCATCAGAAATCACAATAAGTGGCGCTGGAAGAAATCGTCTATCTCGCAACGCCGTGTTCGAGATGTCTAGCATGAATACAGCGGCTAGAATGCCTAGATTGCCGTGGTGTAGGAACTTTTGATCTCATTTCGGGCCGGTAATCACGAACTCGATGAAACTATCTCCATCAGATGCAAGGTTTCTAGTGCTATGCTCGCTAAGTCTAAGTTACTCGCTAAAGCCCGGCTCCCCGTCCCTTGAAAACTTGAATAACATTGCTGGCCCTAGCGACGAAACAAAAATGCGGTGAGTCGATCCGCCGCAGCCACCTTGCCAACGTCATCGCGGCAAGGGTGCAAATGCTACAGTAACGCTGTCGTAAAATGCCAAACTTGCACGGCGGAACTGGGGGTCCTGCCAACCACAGATGCAGACTTTCTACTACCCCGAATGGCCCGGGCCGGAATGCCAAAAACAAGCAAACGAGTAATCCGACCCTTGAAGCGGCGGATATTTCGGCGGTAATGTTCCTTTCCAGGCCTTGTACTGATGGCATTTTTCAATTCGTTCATGAAACCTAACGAACTACAGTACTCGTTCCACTACTAGTTAATAGTTCACAACCATGCCAGCCAGTCACAATGCAAGACTTGCTGTTGCGACAGTGAAACCTCCAGCCGGAATAGCCGAATGAGAAAAGAGCATGAGAGAGTATACACGTGCTAGACAGAGGGAGCTCAGTCGCCGTACTTGCTGTTTATACATCTATCTGTGAGACCTACAATATTCTGTTCCAACGTCCAACAAGAAGAGATTTCTGGCTAATATATGATTCCAAAACGACACTTCCTACACTGTATTGTACCATTGCTCCCTAGAGAACCCCAAACATTCGGCAACAGATACGAACCGGAAATTCTCAGACGTAAAGAATTCCAACAAAGTGGGTGTCAGGACCGCGATGCTGTTGTGAAGCCGGCCATGCATCAAGACTATCGGCCCCTGGTAACTATCATTGTGCATCCCAACTTGGCTATCTTTCCAAGCGTTGATGATATCAGTACTGGAATGAACTTTGTCATCTGCTGCGAAGACCCAGTCCAATGGGTCTAAAGTCCACATGACAAGAGTGTAACCGTTGCGTACCAGGGATTTCCTACATTCCACTTCACATTCGCCAAACGGCGGTCGGACGAAGCTTGATCGTACATTGATTTTCTCCTGCAGCCATGCATTCAACATTTCCTACGACATGTCAGTCTATGCCCAAAATGAAACAATGACATATCAGCAGCGTACAAGATTATCTAACGTTTCTTTCGGCCCTACCTGGTCCATGTTTACATGGTCCCACCTATGTGAGGAATTAGTTCAATAAGAAATGCGATTCATGACATGAACTGACGTGTGTAGCCCCATCTGATGACCAGCTGCGTAAATATCAGAGATATATGTGTCAAGCTTCCATTTATTAATATGGTTAGGACCATTGTGGAAGAATGTCGCAGTTGCGTTGTAACGTTTTAAAAGCGCCAACAAGTCATATATCTCTTCAGTCGGATTGTCATCATATGTGAGGGCAACGGTACGTGGCGTAACACAGCGTCCTGTTGGTGTCAGTAGGGACCTTTCGCTGTTTTCCAGTTGGATACAGTTGAGCTTACTATGCGTTATGAGCTTTTCTGAAGTGCGTCCTCGAAGCCCTCGAAATGAGTCGGGTCGCAAGCTTAGGAACATCAGATACAGTGCAGTTCGTGATTTCAAGTGTCTTACTAGCCAATGACGAAAAACGCCCCGAGGAAGACGAAGATGCCTTTGAAAATCAGCCGCGGACCCGACATGGCTTGGAAGTGTTGCTGCGAATTGAAACAACCAAGCGGAATGATCGGACCACTGAAGATACCAGAACGGTTGGCCACCTCTCTGTGCCACTAACTGCAGGTATAATGTGAAAACAAGGTGAACCCTACTCCAGGTACAAGTATTTAAGTACTGACCCTAGTTGCTAGTTGAAGAATTAGAGTGGGGGTGTTCTACCTGGCAATTATGTCATTCGGCATATTTCGGGCTATTAAGCTTGATAATAGAGACCCGAGATTATATTTAAGCCGATAAGTCCGTCATTCAGTAAAACAGCCCTAGATATTCCAGATGTAAATCTGTATGATTAGCATGGACTATTGTTAGAGGACTTGCCAGTTGGCTTGTCTTCTTGCTGTCTGTGTGTTGCTCTGGCTCGTAAAGAGCCCAGTATCCCAATGGCAAAAACGGATTTCGTTAAATGCTCCGATCAGAGGATATTGGAAACTGGTACTCGGCTTGAAACCCGGGGCTAATACCGAGACCCGTCAATTCCGTTGGTGCGGTGACATGTCAAGCCTAGTGACTAATGTGTAAAATAAGCCGACGATGAAACAAACTTTGCCCAGGCCCTGACGTTGTTGGCTGCAGCCTCTCCCACCTCAAGTGCATGGAATCTATCGATGACTTGTCTCTTTGCGCTGTAGTGGCTAATGGGCCGGGTCTGGCATTTCTAGCCCAAGGTGAGCCGTACAAGACATAAGTCACCGCAGCGTTTGAAGGGAGCTAGGTAGGTCCTTCAATGGGACTCCTGTAGGTATGTATCATGCTGGTCGGAAGAGAATGGCTACTTCGTAAGTGGCCGAGCCTGCGAGTTTATCGGTGCGCCAGCAAAATGACTATTAGCTAAGCGTCAGATGATTTGCTTCTTCCTGTTACGTAGAGGCAATTAACTGTATCGTAAAACATTCAGCCTGTATGTCGATATGTCGTGTCCAAAATACTGCTGATCCATATACAACATATGTCCAAACAGATAAGCAAATCAATAGCTTTAAATAATTCAGGTACAGTTCAGTCTATCAAAGAGCAAACCCAGCCCGTAAGCCAGCCAGTGTGTCGTTGCTACCAGCTGAGGCAGACACTAAATTACCCACATTAACCAAAAGTTCACATCTTACATTGAATATCCCGACTTGTCTTGTGTACTCACCGGTGCGGGCTTCTTAGTCGGCCCGCCCCCCTGTGTGATCCTACAACAAGGGGGCTGCTGACTAGGGAACAACAGGCCGGGTTGGAGGCCCCCACAGGTACAGGAAATAGCCCGAAAGTTTGAATAGGCCACGAGCCCTCGATTTATCTAATTGTTCATGTCTATGTCTTCAACTTTGCCAGGTAGACAACACGGTCAAAAAAGAGGGGTTGTACAACTGTCACTATCTATATTGCACTAGGCTTCTACGATCACAGAGGACACATTTTTGGTCACATCAATAGCATCATAGCTTGCTGCTAACACAAAAATACAACTGTCACATAAAGTAGTTGTATTTCATAGCTTAACCCTACGGTCTAACAAAAATTTCTACCTAGTCCACCAATGCTGGCTTTTTAATGTGAGGAGACCTAAAATTGAAGCCCAACTCAGAACCGCCATCTGAAGTATCCCAGCAAGCCATGAATTAACCAATCGCCATAGCAATCTGCTTCTCTTGTGATAGATCTGTAGCCCACCGACATCAGTGAAACTATTTGCCTGCTCTTCTTGGATAGCATCCGCGACCAACAAGAAGCTCCTCCAAACTGTGAGTATTGAAACTTCTAACAAGGTCCAAAGTGCAAGTCTGGGATAGAAGATGAGATTTCTGGTTAAAGTGATGGTGATTAAGATCATCAAAGGGCCTCTTAACCAGATGCAAGTGACGTTCATAAACGGATATATGCTTCCAACTCTGTCTCGCATGATGACAGCCCCGTCTTCTTGCTTTTCTTTGTCTGGCATGTAGGGGGAAAGCTGCGGCTCTTTTAGTCGAAATAAAAGTCCCAGCTTTAGGGCTTCCTGAGCCGTCAAAGCTGGATATCCCATGCAGAGAAATGTATACATGGTACGTTCCCAGCGGGAAAACATCAGGAATGCTTTCTGTAAAGTTTCAGGAGCCGTTGTGTGAACAACCGCGTTGCTCTGGTAAACCGTCTTCCATCCGTCTTTGAGGATATGATGTGCCAACTCCATGTCCTCTCCGTGTTTCAGAGGCGAACCAAGAAAGGTGCTTGTACACAGGTTGTCAACGTGGTCCCGGACGGCATTTACTCGAAAAGCTGAGAAAGCGCCAGGAAGAATAGTGACAAAGCCTTCAGCTGTCAGTGCAGCGCGCGGTAGATTGCCGATATGCTCGTAGAGGATATCGAGAAGTCGCGGCAAGAAACCTTTGGTTGACAAAGTATTGGGACTTGACACATTCAAGACTGCCAGATGTCCTGCCACTGCACCGATTGCAGGGTCCTGCATCAAAGGGCTGACGATTCTGTGAAGCGCACCCTTCTCTAGAACGCTGTCTGAGTCGACAGATATGATGATACTGCCGAGTGCTGTACTGAAGCCTGATTGAATGGCTTGCCTTTTGCCCAGGTTGGCTGGGTGCTGCAAAAGCCGATATGATATCCCACACTGAGGAATTGCTTTCACAGCTTGGTTCACATGCTGCCATGTATCATCTGTAGAGCCGTCGTCAATGATGACGAGCTCAATCTTGTCTTTTGGATAGTCCGAGAGCACAATAGATTCGATAGAGTTGTGAATGAATTCGGATTCGTTAAACACTGGTATAACCACGCTGATAAAGGGTAACTCATTGTCTTTGGTGGCAGCCTTCGTAGGTTTGTACTTGATCCATCGCCAGACCATGAGTAAGTACTCGATTTTATAAAAAGTGGAAATAATTTCCAAAATAAGCGCCGATAAGCCAGTAAAGAGAGGGGGCGGCCGTGGCCATGGTATCAAAGATAGTAAAAGCAATCCTGACATGCTGACAATGCCTATTACAAAGCGTAGGTAGTAATTGTTCATGTTGATAGCTTTTCGTTTATGGATAGAATTTTATTTGAAGGAAACAGCGGGTTTCTTAAACAAACAAGATTGTTGACTCTACTATTACTGAGTAAGATTGGGAATGTACTGATTCTATATAAAATACAGTTGATGGAGAAAATATCTAAAATCACAAAAAAGTCACCGCGAAGCGCGTGCCAAGCCTCCGGTTAGTTTAATTTACTTCATTTCCAAAGCATCGGTACAAACTGATAGCATGGCTCAAAACTATAACCTTAGAATTTCTGTTGAACGGAACGGATGATTCTTGCATCAGTGTAGTAAGGATTAACAGGGTCGGGGAGGAGTCCACGGGTATGATGATGATGGTTCGACCGATCGGCCCTCAGCTACTTGGTGTTAATCTGCCGATAAACCTTGCACCAACTGGGACGAGATGTAACATTCCTGTTATATATGTAGAACTGCAAGGCAAGTAATTGCATGCATATTGTGAACTCCGATCCTAGAAAAATAAAGACCCGAGACTAAGAGGGGAAAGAAGAGATAGGTCTTGTCTAGTCTGTAGATATACACCCAATAACCTGAACCCCTTCTTACTATCATTATGCAAAAGGTTGAGTTGGGATCGATTCCCCAAGTGTTATGTGAACCAAGCGCGATCCATTGACTGGGCTGTAGTTATCCGGTATATTAAACAGGGACTTGAAGTAGACGTCGGCTTATTTCCACTGGAAATGACGTGCAGAAATCATATATCTAGCACAGCAGAACCTCCTTCACTGCAGTATATGTAGTGTCGAGCTTACCAGAGCGGCAGCCAGGTGTACTGATGGAGTCGACTTTGGCCCCAGGCATTGTGGTGCTTAACCAGAAGTATTTTCCCGCCGCCGAGCACAGTGCAGCACAAGTCGGCTCAAGTTCCTTCACCTTCTCTGTATTGAAAGTTCTTTCTGAAGCCGGCATTCTCTCGGGAATTGTCCTCTATCGCCGAGATGAAGCCCTGACCACGGCATACTACCACGCTGAAGGTCGCTGGAATGGTATCTCGGTGGTAACAATCCACTTTCACTTCCGGATGAGCTGCATAATGATCGCCTCAGCATTGAAGGGAGCCTTCGATCTGAGCTTGAACCACACGAATCACATGTCAGCTCCCATTGTATACTACCAGACCGACACCCTCCTTCCGTACCACCCCACGGGCTCCACGTTCTGTGTTACCCACCATGGTCCTCTTGTCTCGCATTTTGTCGGGCAATTTTCGCTCAAAGCTGCTCAGCTCGCATTCGGTGGTGACCCTGAAAAGGTCACGGTTCTCTTTCGTCAACAGACACAAGGCCATCGGCGCCTCCTTATGGACAAGCGGGGAACGGTTCTGGTCCACTCGAGGCTTCAACAACAAATACTCGAACATGAAGGATTAGACCCCTCACGATTCCAAGTATTACGACCACCAATTGGGGTCCCAAGGTGCCGAGAACGCGTGGATCTCTCCCAACAAATAAAGGAATTTGTTGAAAGCTCGTCAATCCTTCTCTTCACAGCAGTTGCACGACTTGACTATTTCAAGAATGTCGATCTACTCGTCGAAACCTGCCTTATCCTCATTGCTCGAGGTCAGCCTGCTAGGCTTTTGGTGGTTGGGGATCCCGAGAACAATTCCACTCGTCGCCAAGCATTGTTGGCTTCTGTACCAGCGGACAAACGAAACAATTTCCTCGTCCTCCCACGCCTCCCTAAAGACCATCTATATACTTTATTTGCTTTGGTTCGCTTGAAAGCCATCTTTCTATGCCCCTCGAGATATGAAACGTTGGGCATAACCCCCCTCGAAGCCGCAGCATGTGGCGTGACTACATTCATAACCGAAACACCCAACATCGGGGCTCTCGCTTTTCTTCCACCAAGATGCCGTGTTGGTTCAGACGCAAAGAGCCTTGCCAGCAGCGTCGAAGATGCCTACGAGGATGGGATTCAGAAGTCTTCCGCAATGATCGAAACATATGTCCGTAAGAGGACGTCGTTCGAGGGATTCCGCCAAGATTTACTTCATGCGTGGGCAAAAATGTCAAAGGGTTATGTCGGCGGCCAGTATGTGCCGCTTAAGGTCAATTATAGCTCCAAATAAAAGAGTATGGTGAGTATTGGATTTCCAGAACAAAAAACCATTTTGCAGGGACAATTTGGCGGGTCAATGGACTGCGGCAAGAGATTGTACATCTAGATTAGTTTCTCGAGGTTTGCTTAGCTAGGATGTTCTAGAACTACTTTGCCGGACCAAAGTAAATCTACTAGGACATTCTATTGAAGTACTTATTTATTACCCGATACAATCCACTGCGCCTACCTATCAATGTTACGCATAATCCAGCCCCGAGCACTCGGGAGCTGTCATCTCATGCCTCGGATAATTACACTCACCGGGCGAGGGTGGCCTTCTTAAAGGTAGAAATAAATGAATCAATTTAAGACCAGTAAGTATCAAATCTTTCTCTTCCGATCGGGTCACTACTGGCAGTCGGTCACACCATCACTATGGGCTCCCGTAGAAGGCGCTTGGTAGCCGTAGCTACCATTAGTACGTTCATGTTTCTGATCTTTATCGCCTTTTCGACCAGTATCACTACTGCTCTTATCGACGTACCAAAGCAGCCTTTGATAGTCAAACAAGTCTCTGTTCATCCCGAGAACAAAGCTCTAGGCAGAAAGAGCGATGATTATTGAATTCTCACCAGTATACGAGAACCTATGGGCATCTACAACGCATTCAACGTCGAGAAGACGGGCACAAAATCATTAACCCAACGCTTCTCGAGTTGCCACGCGGAGTCAGACACCACTTCCTCATGATAGCAAGGATGCCTCCTCTCAAAAAGGAAATCAACGGCATCAAATACGAGGTCTCACGCCAAGTTGCCATGTTCGTCAACCTCACTTATGACGAAGCTCAATGACCAGTGCTCACGGCTGGCGAATGGTTCAAGCTGCTAGTTGAGGACTACGTCGGGCCAGAACATGACTGCAAGCACGAGCCCGATGTAAACAAGTACATCGGACCTGAGGATATGAAGCTATTTTGAACACGTGAGGGTGCGCCACTACTCATATTTGCCATGCAGATCAACGACAAAACCTGTGTCAAGGCATGTTTTTAGTAGACGCGCGTGCTTCTGTGCCAGAGCTAGCAACAGCAATGGGCGACTGTGCACGGAAACTACCACCCATCCAATTCAAGCAACCGACAGGATTACGTCGTCAGGCTTCAGTAGAGCGCGAGAAGAATTGAGCGCCCTTTCAGTCACCTTTTATCAAAGACGATGCTGAGCCCTCCCTCAGCCCTGTCGAGTGTTCCGGTGGATAACTAGCCGTGAGCCAGTGGAACATATCAACATGGAACCGGAGCCAGCGGTCGAGGCACCGTACCCTCATTGGGCTAAATCAAAGACCTGGCACAGCACAGAGAAGACATGCGTGCAAGATATCATGATGACAAACAACGTGCACCAATCGACACCGATACTCATCTTGACGCTCTGCGATCGTGGGAAATGCGAGCCTCACGACAATAATACAGTATTGATAGGCATGGTACATCGCCGCCATGATACCCCGGTTTATCCTTTCACCAGGTATGAGAGACGTCTGGTCGCCTATGCTGCTACTCCGCCTTATAAGATGATGAGTGTAAGTAAGAAGCTTATCTATCATGGCGAGATGAATAGTGGGGTTATATGGACAGGAAGTATGGTTTACTTCATGAACTCTACTGGTGATCTTCATGATAGGAGTCATGTGTTTTTGGATGATGAGATTTGGTTGAGCTTTGGAGTCGATGACGCAGCGCCAGGGTGATTGGATATTGAGGCGAGGGATTTGGATTTGGTTATAGATCACTACCTTTGCCAGGGGGCGTCGGATGAGTATAAGAAGAGTAGAGTGCAAAGTTCGATAGGCTTTTAAGATAAAACAGTAGAGTGATTGAAGGTCTTTCCTATAGTTATGAACTGCTTTCCGATGTAGCTAGTTGAGATTGCCTTTGTTCTGAAAATTCTCATATGCCTTCACGTTTCTATCCCATTGATCCACGCAGGCTTCGTCGAAGCAACATTCATCCAATTCGCCGTACACAGGATGCTTATATCTTGAATGTTGAGACTTCCAGTTTGATACGGAATAGTGATGCTTCACAAGTGCTGTGGGTATCTCGTGAGTTGCACCCGACCTCGAATGGGTTTGCCCCGCCGCAAATGCCTTGACTGGTAGTACTAGTATACGACCGACTAGTATTGCCTCATCCATGTGATGAAAGTTATTCCAGGTGATGGGCGGCCCTTGAATCCTCTGCTCATTCATGTATTGTATGATAACATCGGTGAATACCTCAGGACCAGTGCATCTTATCACTTGGTTAAAGTACAAGCGTACTTCGGGAATAGGAACACCTTGCTGTTTGGCGAGGTCGTGAAGCCTGGCCATGGCATTGTCAACCAACTTGATCAGAAAAGGCAGTTGCGGCTTGCACATGAAAGTCCACTGGCAAAAGTTTCGCGCAACAGCTCCGAGCATGGGATGATCCTTAAACTTAGGCTCGTCGGTCTCGATCCCGATAACCATGTCGATTTCTGCTTCGTCGAAAGTTTTCGGGATAAACTCAGGTATAGACTTCCGAGCCTCCACGTCTATGTCGGTATATAGCCCTCCTTCAACGTACATGACGAGATAACGTAATAGATCTGCTTTGATGATTGTGATCGAAACAGTCCTGAAAAACTCGACAATGTCTGGTCTGTTGAATCCGTGGGGCCCAAAGTGGCGTTCGACATATTCCAGTTCATTGGCATCAGTCAAAACCTCCCATCTCCATTCAGGGTTCTTTTCAGTCCATGTTCGTGCACGTTCTAGTTCCTCTCTCGAAAAAGAGGGCGGCGCGTGCTTCCAAGTCTGCCAGATTTTGCGTGGGAATCTGCCTTGACTAGTGCCTACAGAACTTGGAAGCAATGTTGAGGGGTATTTGGCAACATGGTATTGCGTGATGTTACTTGGCAAGCCTATGCCAAGCCAAACAAGTATCAGCATAGTAGCCACAACGCATAAGCTCATTCTTAGCCCTCGTAGAACCAAAAATTGACCTCGGGCATATTGGAAGGAGTGGCGAAAACCACCAGGAGGTTGAGGACCAAATGTCAGAGCCATATCACAAAATCATGCGTCGTAATTCGAATTGAAAGTGTTTGGGGACTTAGAAAAAGAAACTAAGAACTGTAAAAGCAGTAGGTCTCTTTGGAAAGCTGCTAGCATCATGCAGTGCCAGCGAGTGATATAGAAAGAAATAGTATTAGGGATTTTCCTATGTAATTGCTCATTTAATAATTACGAACATCGATACGAAGCATCCAAATAGCGGCACAGAGTGATAATCATCCGATATCATTGCGTAGTGAGCCGTTGACAGGTGCGCTATAAATGCGTGGTTTAGCATGTCGCTATAGTTGCAGCAGATGTAGGCTTTTCGGCTGTACGGTGAATTTTTCGACTATATACCCTACCGTTATTAATATGCCGTTACTAATATGCCGTTATTAATATACCGATAAACCTTGTCACCAAGTGGAGGCGCAACAACTATGGAGGGCAACTACATGAATATTCCAGTCTCCGAAATACAACTCAAGGCTAAGGTAGTGGGGTGCTTAATATGCTGAAAATCGGGTCATTAAGCCCACAACGCCACAGAGTGCTAGGGGTATCTGCAAAATGGTGGAATAAATGAATCTGAGAATCTCAAGTGCGAAGGCCCCGGGCGACCACAACTCCCCGGACCCTCCGTTTTTGGCTCTGTACTACAAAGCAATAGTTTGTGTTTGAAGCGTTCTCTTAAAGGGGACCAGCCTCAGAAAACGTCAAGAATGGTCCAGGTCCGCTACGTCAGGACAATTTCTTTCCAACAATCGCTAGCTGTCATGGACCGCACTACCTGGCTCGATGGCCTTCGTGGCATCGCCGCAGCTGTCGTCACCACAGACCACTATTTCCTGGGCAGCGTCATAAACGGTGGTTTCATGACCTCCGGCTTCCGGTCGTACTGGGCCGAACCCGCCGAGGCAAACCGGAGGCTCATTCAGCTACCTCCCATTCGCCTCATCTTTGCATCGCAGGCCATGGTGCCGCTGTTTTTTGTCATTTCTGGCTATGCCATGTCCATCAATCTTCTACAACTACGAGACAACAATAGATCTGAATTTCTACGCCGCCTTTCTTCGGCCGCCACTCGCCGTGTCTTGCGCATATATCTCCCCGTCTTCTGCATTGCCACCATTTCGCAACTTCTCTTCTTTTGCAATGTTTATCAATGGGACTTTGGCGACCTTGTCCTGGGCCGGCGACCTTGGACTGCGCCTTGGTCGCACGTCACCTTTGTCTTTAGCTACATGCTCGACAATATGAACATTATCTCATTTCCAACTCATATTGGCCTCAACACGCAACTCTGGACCATGGCACTTGAATTCCGCGGTTCCTACATTGTTTACCTTGCGGTGCTGGGGCTTGCGTTCTGGCGGCCACACCTTCGGCGTTTGGCACTAGGAACTTTGGTGGCCTACTGGTTCTATTTTGGTCTGTGGGATGTATTCGCCTTCTTGGCGGGCCTCTATCTGGCGGAGGTGCACGTTTGGTCAAACCCCGAGGCCATGAGCGAGGAGGCAAAACTGCCTCAGTATTCCCTGCTAGGGCAACGGACAAAGCCATCACTCATCAGCTTCACCACCATCCGAACGTACCTCTCCTTCATTCTTGGAGTTTGGTTAGTCTGTCTTAATGACCATGGCTCTTTGCCACCAGGATACCGAATCTTAGAGCTTGTCGAATCTTCGCGCTGGGAGAACGACTGGGACACTATAAGCCAGTGCTGGAGGACAACTGGCTCAGTCCTTGTTGTCTACGCAATCAGCAAGTCGGCCCATCTCCAACGCCCACTTAATTCTACGCCAATACAATACCTGGGAAAGATCTCATTCCCGCTCTACTTGGTGCACCAATCCGTCTACCATATCTTCCAACAACCTCTGAGGGACTCTCTGTGGTACGTTGCTACGTGGGGACCCTTTCCTGGGACACCAGAAGCCAATAACCATACAGCCCAATTCGCTTTTTCCTGGCTTGGGGGGTTTGCTTTTTCATCAGCGATTAATCTCTGTGCGGCGCACCTTTACACCAGGTTTATAGACCAGCGATGCGTCGAGTTAGCGAAGAATTTAGATAGATCGATTATTTATATATTAAATAATAGAAATTAAGAAGTTATTTCCTTTATAGCTACATAATATAGCCTATTAGTTATACCTTTAATAAAGAGTATTGCTATTTAAAAGAGAGTATTAAAAATATATTAATTATTTATTTTAGAAATTAATACTTATTAATAGCTAATCCGAGCTGCCTAAGCGCAGTAGTTTATTAAAGAAATAAAATATATTAAACTATATAGCTAAAAGAGGGATTTATAACAAGAAGGTATTTACTAAGGGATAAACCGGTCGTACTAGTTTATATTAGCATTAGATTATATTACATAGCCTTAAAGAGTAATATAATATTACGTCTAGTAATATACTTAATAGTATTAAGTATAACTAAGTTATATTAATAGCTAAGATAGTTACTATATAAGAAAGTATAATAAATATATTTTATATACTTAATATTTCTATTAGATTATAAGGATTATTTTATAATCCTAGTAATCTATAAATTAATAGGATTATTAAGTAAGCTAAGTAATCTTTTATTAATTAACTTAATATTTCCCCTTTTTATATTATATAAGCTAGCTATTAACTAAGTTATCTTAGGTTATAATATAAGGTCCCCTTTTTATTAATCTTATCCGTAAGGCTATATCTATAGCCTATCCTTAATAAATAATTAATTTAATTCTTTAAAATTCTTTATTAATAAAATATTAAGTTATATCTTAAAATTAAAAAAATCTATATAATATTCCCTACTATATATTATAATCGGGGGTTAGCTAACCTAAGGTTTTTTTATATAGGCATTTAGCTGTAAGGAGGTGGGTTATATGCGTGGTTATATGACCCCTGAAAAGCCTTATAGATAGAGGTGTGGCATAGTTCCGGCACGTTATGCCTGAACTGGTTGATCTTTTGCGGGTCTATTGGCTTAATTGGCATGCTACCTAATTATGTTATAATTGTTTAGGCATAATGTGGGTCTTCTGGCAAAAGGTCGTGGGTTTAATTCCTGTTGCGCGTATAGGTGGCTAACTATGAAATAGCCCGTGACGTCGGCAAAGGCTCGGCGAGAAATGAATAAGCTTATATTAGGCTTATAAGGCGGTATATAGTTGCCTGCTGCGGCTAGCCTTAGGGGTTAACCTCTATTGGTATTGCTTTTGACCCTGTAGCGGGGTCATGTGGTTAGATAGGCGTAATGATCCGGGGGCTCTGATTGGTCTATAGGGTTATAGCTTGGGTCGCGCTGCTATGAGAAGGGGAGTAATTATAAGGAGGTGGGTTATGTGCGTGGTTATGTGACCCCTGAAAAGCCTTATAGATAGAAGTATGGCATAGTTCTGGCATATTATGCCTGAACTGGTTGATCTTTTGCGGGTCTATTGGCTTAATTGGTATGCTACTTAATTATGTTATAATTTGTAAAGGTATGGGCCTGATAGGCACGATTAGGATGATATTAGAGATGAAAAGGTAGGTTCTATATATTAATATAACTTTAATTTGCTAAAGTCTCTGCGAGCCTTCGGCGAGAAAGGTTTTGCATAGCCTGAGACCTATGTAATGATCCGAGGATTTCTTGACCTGCCGGCGATAGCCGGTATGACCCGAATACTCTTATAATTGCTCCCTCTCTAGAGAGCTTAGTCCCTTAAGCTTATCTAGCTAATTATCTTATTCTTTTGTTTAATACTAAAGATATCTAAATATAGCTATCTTTTAATTAATCTCGAGCTTTAATAACTCTTTATGATATATCGCTGATTATTCGCTGCCTCTTTTGCGCTTTCCCTTTGTGATAATTATGATTTTTGTCGTAGATTTATTATTTTCTTTTGTGGTTAATTAGTCGCCGTTAGGTTAGTAATTGCCTCGCGTTGCTAGCTATTTAGCATTAGCGGCTTAAATATAGCTATTACTATTATAATTAAAGTTTTTTTATTTTATAATAATCTTCTTTCTTTTATTTTCTTTTTCCTTATAATAATAATTCTGCTGCTTATTATAATAATATCGCCGTAGCCTCTGCGATCCCTATTAGTCTTATCTTCCTGAATCGTATATGATTCTTTAGTTTTCTCTCTTATTCTTATATTACTTATTTATTTACCCGTCGCGAAGCTTTCGGCGATATCTTTCTTAGCTATTTATTCTGCTATGCTCTTGAAGTTTATATATAATACTACTATTAATTTCTAGAAGATAGATCTAAGTGAGGTTCCTTATATATATTGCCTAGAATATATAGATAAGAACCCTTAAATCTCTTATATTATTAATTAGTCGCTAAATTATTACTTATTATATGCCTATAATAAGAAGAAGTATAGCTCTATAAGTTTTTTTTCCTCTCTTTTTATTATATTCTCTAAGTTATTACTAATACTTTATAGATTCCCTATAAGCTTTAGGGTATTAC
This sequence comes from Fusarium vanettenii 77-13-4, assembly GCF_000151355.1. Taxonomy (NCBI): domain Eukaryota; kingdom Fungi; phylum Ascomycota; class Sordariomycetes; order Hypocreales; family Nectriaceae; genus Fusarium; species Fusarium vanettenii. The sequence continues at coordinate 17,448 of NW_003315828.1, read as the reverse complement.
CTAGGCCTCGTAGAATAATATTTATAATCTTTGCGATAATATTATTACTAACCCTTCTTTATATACTTACTATTAGATTTAGCGCGCTAATTATGCCGTTAAGGATATAGTATATACTTAGCGGAAGGTTATTGATCGCCTTTATGACCCTATGTTATAGAAGTCTAAGGATGCGCTCTAGTTATCTTATATCTAGATATAAGAGCTTACCTCTAACTAAGAGCTATTATCCCTACTTTGCCTCTAAGGTATAAGTTTTATCTTCCTTTCGCCTAAGTATCGGCTAATATTCTACGTATAGGCTAGAGCCTAGATAAACCTTTCTAAGATAACTAGTTATATCGCTATTACTACCCCTATCTATATTCGTAATAATATTTTTACTTAGTTATTACTTAAGGCGATTAATTGCCTAGATAGCGCTAAAAATAACCCGAGAATTAATATCGAGGTTAAGGGTAATAACTATGATATTATGGGTGGTCTCGGCGAGCTATATAATATCGTTAATTAGGCTATCGATGATAGTAACCCTGGTCTTATTTATTTTATTTCCTTTGTTAGCTAGGGTCCTTATCTCTAAGGCCCCGTTGACCCTTTATTGACTCTTAGTGGCCATAAGCATGCTCGTCTTATTAATAGTAGTAATAATAATGATAAGGCTCTTAATCTTTCGCTAAGTAGACCCCCTAAGAGGGCCCGTAAGACTCGTAGCTAAATTGCTCGTGGCGGAGGTTATAGTAGTCGTGGTGGTGGTCGTAGTAGTGCTAATAATAACCCTTGAGAGCTTATTGCGTTTTATTGCCGATGTGTCGGTTCTTTGTATTCCCTGGGTCTTCTGCTATTATGGCCTTATTTTTTGACTTAGCCCTTATTTATATTATTCTGCGCCTATATTGCGATGCCTCGGCGAGTAATCTCTTATCTTTATTAATAACCCGGCATAGTTTTATTTTATTTTATTTTTATATTTAAGTTTTTTATTTTATATTTAGATTAATAAGACTTTTTTTATTATAGTGCTTTTAGCATATATCTAGCTATGCCTTATCTTATTTCTTATAATCTTTCCTCGTGACTTTAAGGTATTTCTTTATTATTACTTATATATTTTCTAAATATTCTTTTAGTTCCTAGGTATTATATTCTATTAGCTAACCCTTCTACTTAATAAGGTAGAAAGTCTTATCTCTTATATCTTTATATAAGATTACTTTTTTTACCTCTTACTTATTAGGCTTATCCTTAAGCTCTAGCTACTCTTACGTAGTATTACTAATAGCCTTATAATTATTCTATGGCTCTATAAGTAATATATAGAATATATTATATATATGCTAGTACTTCTTTAGTAGCTCTAAGGCATAGGCCTACTTGCTATATTTATTAAGGACCTTAGCTTTTATAAATCTCGGGGCTAGCTTAGGGTATTTAAATCTCTAGTTCTTTATTAATACTCTAATAATTTATCCCTAAGAATAGGTCTATAGCTTATGCCTTAAGTTATAGTATTTTACCTAGGATTTTAAAGCCTTCTCTTAGTATACCTATGCTTAGGTCTATATGCGGCCTAGTATTATTAAGTATTCGGCGATGCCTTATATATTTATCTCTATCTTTATTAGGATATATTTTATATATCTCGGGTAGTAGTTAAATAATGCTTTTATTAAGGAGACCCTAATAGTTAAGTATTTATTATTATTATAGGCGAAGGTAATATCTAGGAGTTATATCGCCTATCTTTTAGGCGAGTCTCTTATATATACTCTTAGATATTTCTTAAGTATTTAATAAGTATATTCTATTTAATTATCTATCTGCAAATAATATACGGTTAATAATCGGCGATAGATCGCCTATTTTTTTATAAGGTCTACCTAGAATTTATTAGTAATTAGCTTATCTTAGTCGCTAATTATCCCTTTTAGTATATTAAATTAGCTTTCTATATACTTATATAGGAGAGCTATGAGCTCTATAGCTCTTAGTTTCTTTATTATTAGTATAAATAGCGCGAACTTAGTTATCCTATATATAATAATAAGAATCGCGTTATAATTATTACTATTACTTTAAGTACTTAGTAGAAGCTTAATTATAAAATCGAGGCTAATCTCTTAGAATAGGTATAATAATAGTAATAGGGACTAGAGTTTCCCGTAGGGTCTATGCCTCGGAACTCTAATACCTTAGTATATCGGGTAGCTTTTAATATACTCTCGGATATCTTCCGCGATGCCTTATTAGTAAAACTTCCTCGAAATAAGGTTAAGTATCTTTTAGGACCCTATATAACCTGCTCTCGGGTTATTATAGTATCGGCGAAGGATCTCTATCTTTATAGCTCCTTAGTCTAGGATAATTAGTTATCCCTTATAATATAATAAGTCTTAGGAGTCTATTATATATCTCTTATATTTGCCGGTGATTCCCTGAGCCTTTACTATAAAGTATTAATATTATTAGTCTTAGCTCTATAGTTCTTTAATTAATATCTTGAATTTCTTAGAAGGCTAGGAGGGAAGTGCTATTTCGCCCTCTATAAGCTCTCTTATGACTAGGCGTGGGATATATTACTCCGGAATAGTAACCCTAGCTAGAGTTAGGTCCCTGGAGGCTCGCTGAGAGTCCTCTATTTACTTAGTGGTCCGTGGAGTATCTACTCTTTTTATCTTTGCCTATTAATATCGAGTTATAATAGCGGATATTATATAGTAAGTAGTGCTTTTTGGCTTGTGCTTATAGGAGGGGGGAGGACCCCTTATTATAGCCCTTATTGCGTAGATATATATAGATAAAATACTTATCTTACCTTTAAGCGCGGCGATATATCGCTAAGTGGGCTCTAATAGCTTATATATAAGCTCTAGCTTTTTAGCTAGTATAAGTAAGATATCTTTATAGGAGATCTCTCTTTTTATATAGTTTAGTCTCCTTAAGAGGCTATCTATAGGGTTCTTTATGCCTAGTTAATATTTAATATTAAAATTAAATATAAATAATTAGTATACTTAATAGGTAAGTCTACCTTATAGATCTTTTATTAATACTTTAATAATACCGGTAAGCGCCTAGTAATCTATTAGGATAAAGAATTTCTCTAAAAGCCTTTATAAGTAATATGCCTAATATTTAAGGCTCTTAATAATTATTAGTAGCTCTTATTAGCCCGTGGCTTATTATTACTCTTAGTCTTATAGCTTCTGCGACTAATAAGCGATTAATCGCTATTAGGTATTAATTAATTATATTAAGATATTAGAAATAGCTCTTATTAAGGCGTCTATTTTTACCCTTATTAGTAGTAATAGATCTTAATATTAGAGAATTATCGCGGAGTAGAAAGTATACTTAAGCTATTAGAAGGCTTATTTTGCCTTTAATATCTATATAAACTCGCCGCTTTTCTTTTTATTCTTATTCCCCTTTAATAGGGATATAATCGGGCTAATAATCGCCGAGTAATATATAATAAATTTGCGATAAAAGTTATAAAACCCTAGGAATACTTATATATCCTTAAAGCTAATTAGAGCCTCTTACTTAGAGATTGATTTAACCTTAATAGGGTCTATCTTAATTCTTTCCTAGGTAATAATATACCTAAGGAATTTAATACTTTATTAGTAGAATTTATACTTAGATAGCTTGCTATATAGCTATACTTCGGCGAGCTATTATAAGACCTCTTATAGGTATTTAATATATTCCTCTCTTATCTATAAGTAGATAAGGATATTATCTATATAGGATATATAATATATATCTAATATATTAATAAGTAATCGGTGAATATATGCCTAGAATATAGTCGGTGCATTAGTGAGCCTAAATAGCATAACTATATATTAGAAGTATCTATATCTTATATAGAATATTATCTTCTATTAGTCTTCTTCTGCGACTTTTATATAATAGTATATATTATAGATATTAATCTTTAAGATCTATTTTACTCCTGCGAGCTAGTCTAGGAGGTCTCTAATAAGGGGGAATAAATAATAATTCTTAATTATAACCTTATTTAACCCTCGATAGTCTATATATAACCTTATTCCTCTATCTTTCTTAAGAATAAAGAGGATTAAGGTACTCGCTTTGCTTATTAAATATTTAATCTGATTATTTGCTAAGTTCTCGGCGAGGTATTCCCGAAGGGTATTATATTAGGCCTTATTTATAGGGTATAGCGGCCTATATAGTAGTTTACTTCCTTTAATAAGATCGATCTTATGGGATACCTTTGGTAAGAGTGGTATCCCCTTGGCTATATCCTCGTCGAAAAACCCTTCTAAGCCTTTAAGTTCTAGAGGGAATTTATTTTTATCTTCCCTTCTGGTATCTAATAGCTCGCCGAGCGTAGCTATATTTTTTTCCTCTAGTAAGAGGGTAGCCGTAATATATAATATATAGGCTATTTTATGGTTCTTAATAATATCTTAGAGAAGGGACTTAGGGTCTATAAGCGCGATCTCTTAATAATACTATAAGTTAATAGTATAGTTAATTATAATGCCTTCTTAGCCTATTAAATAATAGGATAGGATTATATTATGCCTCCTTAACCTAGTATTAGACCCTATGAATACTTATTATACCTTCCGTGGGTTCCTATTATTATTAATAAGGAAGAAGGTAAATTAGTAGGCATTTCCTAGGTTTATTTTATCCCCCCTAAAGGATTCTAGCCCTAGGGTAGTATAGTTTATTATAGGTTTAAGCCTTAGCCTTCTAATAAGGTCTATATTAATTAGATCGATCTTAGACCCTATATCGAGGAGTATATTTAGTTCTTCCTCGGCGAGCCCTCAGAGAGCTAGTCTTTTAGCTTAGGCGGTCTTCCCCGTGGGTACCTATTTAATAGGGGTTATAGATAGAGGGATAGGTTTTTTCTCTATTTATCTTAATTTTCTGAGTTATTTAATTCTTCTCCGGCGTAGGTATAATTAATTTTCGCCGAAGGGCTACCTCTTCTAAGAGGGGCTTAATTTATATTAATTAATTTCTTTAATAGGTAATTTAATGCCTTATATCCTAGTTAGTTATAATTATAGTATCTAATCGCCATAGGTCTCTTATTATTATATAGGCGATATATCGCTAATATAGGTATATTAGAATAGCTTTAGTTCCCTCGTAGGTATTTTAACCCTACTCTTAATAGAGGTCCCGAGGATAAGCTTCCCCTAGGGGTTCCCTTATAGCCTCCTTAATAAGGGGAATAATATCTCTTCGCTAAAGGCTTAGAGATATCTAGCTTATGCTTCCTCTTAGCCTTATTATTAGCTTAGGATTAATTCTAGATATATTTTGCCTTATTAGTAATATCTTTGGCCCTATCTAAGGGCTATTTAATCCGCTTAAGCTCTCTCTTAACTCTTAGTGCTAAGTAATAGAAGAAGTAATAGGCTATGCCCTTATCCTCTTCTTATTTCGTCGGTAATATATCGCGGAGGGTATATTATCGCGCGAAGTATTATAAAGGGGTTTCTTTTTTCCCCTATATAATAACTCTAAGTTAGTCTCTTGCCTGCCGTTCTTATAGTTCTAGATTAATATATTACCTCCGCATAAATATAAGATATTCTTCCTAGGAAGGAAGATCTATCGGTAAGCCTATAGCGTATATTCTCTATTCCGTCTAGAGGGCATAGCTAAGCTTAGTTATAGACTATTCGATCTATTATTAGGCCGTGGTATTAGGTCTTATCTAGTTGGCCGATTTAATAGCCTTAATCTAGTTATTGACCTTAACCGTATTAGTATATTTAGCTAGGTGCTTATAGTTATATATCGGGGGCTTCTTATAGTCTTTTTAGTAAGTTAGCGCTAGATAATTAATAAGTTATATTAGTATTTAGTTCTATTATAATAGTCTATCTAAGATTATTTATTATTATTCTTATTTAATTTATTAGCGGTATTATTGCTCTTTTCTTTATGACCTTTATAACCTCCCTAAGGATAAGGAGCCTCTTAAGGATCCCGATAATAAACTTGCTCTTCTTTAGCGTTATATTAGCGGTATATACTTTCTAATAGGTACTATATATAGCATAGGTAATATATACTCCTCGAAGGGCATTATAGCCGGGGTATAGGCCCTTAGCTATTGCTACTTATTACCTAATAGGTAAGTAATCTCTTCTAAGTATCTTAAAGAATAGCCTCTATATTCTCGCGGAGTTATCGGGAGGGTATCTATAATAGGGGTTATAAGCTACTCCCTACTCTCTCGGATTAGCTATTCGAGGTTTTCTATATTTATATAACCTAGGACTCCTAGTCCTATAGCTATGCCGATAGGTAATATAGCTATTTGCCTCTCTTGCTATAACCCCTTTGGATTATCTTCGCTAGCTTGGCGCTAAGCTATCGGCTACTATATAGTAGGGGTATTCCTATTAGACCTATCTATCTTAATAATGTGCTAATCTTCTATATAGGTAGAAGTTAAAGAATTATAAAGGTATAGGCCTAATAGGCATAATTAGGATAATATTAGAGATAAAAAGGTAGGTTCTATATATTAATATGACTTTAATTTGCCGAAGTCTCTGCGAGCCTTCGGCGAGAAAGGTTTTATATAGCCTGAGACCTATGCAATAATCCGAGGATTTCCTGACCTGCCGGCGATAGCCGGCATGACCCGAATACTCTTATATTAGCATAGCGCTAATAGCTCACCTATAAAGCCTAGGTTTTATACCCTATTAACCCTAGGTTTTCTAAAAAACTAGATTCTTATTATTATAAGAGCTTAGAAATTAATAAGAAGATAAAAGAGTAATTAATTAGCTTATTTTAGCTAACCTAGTATCTAGAATATACTTTATTCTTAAGATATTAATATAACCCTTAGATTTAAGGTTATTTTAATATAGCTTACCCCTATTTAAGCTATGCCCCTTTTATCTTAGCCCTCTAAGACTAATTACTAATTAATTATTAATTCTATTTTACTTAGGGTAAAAGTTATTAACTTAGGGTTAGAATTTATAAGGTCTTCTAATACTATTATTAGCTAATATATAATTTTATAATTATAAAAATTATTATTTATTCTCTTAAAATAGAGTATTTTATTTATATCTTAAGCTTCTTTTTTTTTACTTATAAAACCTATAAGGTTATTATCCTCGGCGATTATATCTAGCGATACCTAAAGTAGCTTCCTTATAATCTTATATTAATAGAGATTAACCTAGCTATTTAATAAGTATAATTATTTAATTATATTAAAAATACTAATAGCCTTTAATAGCTGCCCTATCTTATTCCCCTTAGGCCTTTAATCCCTAAGCTTAGAGAAATAAGAGGAAATAGCTTTAAGTATATATTTACCTCTAGTTACCCTTAAGTCTATTCTAGCCTTATAGAACTCCGCTAGTATCTATGGTTAGAGTATTAATAATCTAACTAGAGGGGCTAAGCTAGAAGACTACCTAAGGCTATAGCCTAAATAATTATATTGCTATCCTCTTCTTAATTATAGTATTCTAGGGTATTCTACTAGTAGCTCTTTTAGAAAGGTTATTATAGCGAGTATTTCGAGGTTAATATATAATAGCTAAAGGCTAAATTATTTAATTAGATAGATCTCTTTGCGTTATTCTAGGCCTAGGCCCTTTTTATTTATTAAAAGGAAGCTAACCTTATAGAGTAATTAGACTAATTTATATAGCTATAGCCTTAGCTTAATTAGCTTAGCTTAATTAATTACCTCTATAACTTTATTAATTAAAAGGACTTTCTATATAGATTAATTTCCCTTAATATTAACCTAAGTTCTATTATATTAAATAAGTCTAATAATCTTAGCTTTATTTTTATATTATATATACTTAATTAATTAATATAGGAGGTATAAGGCCTCCTCTACTAATAAGAGGTTCTATATATAGCATAGTTCGAAGTTAATAGGTTTAATATTAATATAGCTAACTAGAAGCCTTTTAGTTATAACTATAAGTAAGAAACTAAGTAGAGATATACCTAGGTAATTAAGTAGCTCTTACTCTATACTCTGCGCTACTTTAAGCTTAATAACCCCGCTAAATAGCTATTATTTAAGGTTAGCGGTAAATAAAAGAAGTATATAATAGCCTAATAGATATCTCTAATAAGATAGAGGACCACTAGAAATAATCCTAAGGGGATTTATTTAATTAATTAGTTACTAAGATATTTAATTAGCTTAAAGAGGTAACTCTTAGGTTCTTTATATCTTTATTTTATTATTATATTAAAGATATTAAATATAATTCTGTTATAGTCTCCTTTCTTATTATCCTTAGTATTACCCCTAATAATATATAATATAACTTTAGTATATGTATGCTATAGCTCTTTATAATTATAGCGGTTTTATAACTTCTCTTACTTAGGGAGGCCTATTTAATTAGAAGTATAAAAATCGATTAAAAGGTAACTAATAGTCTAAGCATAATAATAGCATAAAAAGCTATCCCTAATATACTTAAGCTTATTAAATATTATATATTATAATATATACTTAGTAATATACTAGGGTTAGAAGCTACCCTAATATAGTTTATTTTCTAGCTCTATAGCTATAGAATCGCTACTAAGGCTAACTCTATATCTCCTAGCTCTCTAATATAGGATAGCCTTAATATTATCTATAAGGGAATCTACTTATTACTCTAGAACCTAGTTGCCCTCTAGTAATCTATACTTAATATTACTTAGCTTACTTTATTCTAAGATTTTCTCTTTTAATAGGATTACTTATTACTAGATAGCTAATTAGCCCTCTTATTACCTATTCTATAGGACTCTATCTAAGATAATACCCGAGAGCAGACTCTAGGCTATTTCTTCCTTAAGAGCCTATATTAGGTTACTAGCGAGAGCATAAGGACCTAGGCTATAATATATATCTAGAAATAGCCTAAGCTAAGGGCCTAATAGTATAGGAGGAGTAACTAGCCTAATATAGTACTAGATATATAAGTACTTTCTATATATATAGAATTAATTAATTAGATATTTAAATACCTTATTATCCTTATTTACCTTAGTAATAGCCTCTCGGCGCAGAGTATAGAAATCCTTATATTATAGCACCGTAATATAGCCCTAGGTAATATCTATAATATCTTTATTAATTATAATATAATTATATTTATAATATATATCTATAAAGGTCTTTTATAATTATAGCGATTATATATTATCTATTAGTTTTTTTCTTAGGAGGTTAATATATTATTAATATATTACCTCTAGCTAATATTACTTTTCTTTAAAGCTACTATTATTAATATACCCTCTGATTAAGTGCGGATTTTCTTATCTTTCCTCTAGAATACTAAGGGTCTAGCTAAAATAAATAACCCTAATAGATTAGAGGTATCTAAGGCAACTAATTAAATACTCTAAGAGCTTTAATTAAAGCTTAGTTACCCTTAGGGCATAAAAAGATAATAAACCTATTAGCTAGCTATAAATAATTTACTATAAGCTATTAGCTTATCGCCTAGGAATTTTATCTTAGCCTAGATATCTTAAATACTCTAATAATAAGGTATAATTATTAAGGTTAAGATACTTAGTATTAGTTTATAGAGGTATATTACTATAGCTATTAACTATCGCTTTATCTAAGATATATTTATTATAAGCTAAGGCCTTTATAATAAGGTTAATAATAATAATAGTAATAATAAAGTATTTAATTACGAGGATCTTAGCGAGAAAGATATTATTATAAATAAGTAGACTAGCTATATAGCCTAGATATTTAATATAATCTATAATAGGGGTCTCTAAGAAGCTAACTTTAAGACCTATTAGCGCCATAAGAGCTTTTAGTAGCTTAATTAATAATAATATTACTTACTTAGTTTTCCCTCTATACTCTATATCTCCTTAGTAACTATATAATCTAACTCTAAATAATTAGGAGCTTATATTAATATAAAATAATTCTAAGAGCTCTAGGCTATCTACTAAAAATAGCTTCGCAGGGTTAACCTAGCTCTTAAGCTAAGGAGGCTATTAGGCAATAATATTACCTTTTGACCTAGGTAATATCTAATTATATAGGTAATTATATAGAATAAAAGCCTAATTATTGCTATTATACTTACTAGTAGTAATAAGAATTTACTCTTTTAGCTATTAGTAGCTAATTATCCCGGCGGGGTTATAGTTATTATTATACCCTTAGTATCTCTATAGGGTAACCTCTATAATCACATAAGGGATATAAATATCATAGCGGCTTAGTAGTAATCTAATTAGATAGTTAGATATACTAGGATTATCTTTATAACGCTAAAGACTATATTAATTAAGTATTTCTAGACCTACCTTAATATACTTTAATCTTAGGCCTAGCTAGACTATATTATTATTAATAAATATTATATTATCCTTAAGGGTAACTTAAAGTTCTAGCTAAAGCTATATAAGCTTAGTCTCTTAGCCTAGCGCGGTATATAAATAATTTACCTAATAGTAATACTAGCTATCACAGATAAGGCTCCTTTCTTTTATCTTATTAACTATAACCCTAAAGACGCTATAGTCTTCTATAACCCTATAAGCCGGCCTAATATTAGCTATAGTATTATTACTATTAATATATATAATAATAATAATAAATAGGCCTTAGCTATAAGTATTATAAGGGCCTTAATTAATTAGAAGCTTAATATATATATTAGCTTAGCTAAAGCTATTATATATTACCTAACCCGGAGGGTAACTAAGGGGCTTATATAAGACCTAGGCTATAATATATATTATAGTAATATTAATATAGCTAATAGTAAGGCATAGTAACTAAGGGCATAGATATAAGGTAATAAATATGACCTCTATTAATATAGCTAGGTTATTATAGTAATTAATACTCTTAGCCTAGGTATTAATATCCCTAATATTAGGCTTATTATTTACTTAGAGATACCTTAGAGGATTATAGATTATAGCTAGTAAAATAAGCAGGCTAGCTAAGATAGCTTACTAAGCGAGGTAATTATTATTATACCTAAGTATAAGTATATTAATTAGATAAGATTTAATTAGCTTATTAACTTAGCCGGCTAGGCTTTTCTTTTTAATAGCTAGTATTACTATATTACGCTCGATATAGTATTAGATAGGCGATAAGATTAATCCTCTTACGAGTATATAGAAGAGAGATATAATTATTATATTACTTATTTACCTTAATATACGCCTAAGGGCTAGTTCTATAGGGAAGATAAGTAAGATAGGGATCTTTAGTTATAATAAGTAATAATATAGTTTACTTATAATAATATTATTACTTAGGCTAGGAAATAATAGGTAAAGTTTAATAGCTTTAAGTAATATCTCTAAAGGTAATAGCTCGAAGGGTATATTTATTGCCGGCTCCTTAATGCTAGGCTATCTAATTATAACCTAGAGAAGTATATAGTTATCTCTAATTATACTAAGTATAAGCTTCTATAGAGTTAGTAATAGGCCTTATCTTTAAAGTAATTCTTATAATAAAAAAAGAAAATTAAAGACTTTAGAGCTTACTTTTAGTATATATTACTATAAGAGCTTTATTACTACTAAGAAGAAGACTTAGATAGTAATTAATAATAAAGGGTAAATACCTAGTGCTAATATTTAGGTATTATCCTTATTACTTTTACTTATATATTAAGTTAATATAATAATTATATAGGTAAGATAATTTAGGAGGAAAGATATCTTAGCTAAGTTCTTATAGTAGGTAATATAAGAGATAAGTATCTTTAGCTCTAGGCTTAGCTAGGGGAGAGGATTAAGTAGGCTTAGGTTAATTCGATCTAGTTATATTATATCTATTTTAAAATTAAGGAAGAGATATTATATTAAATAAGAAGGGAAAGGGCTAATAAAATAGAAATAAGAACTCTCTATTAAGTAAAAATAATATACTTAAGATATTATAAAAATATCTTTAGATATTAATAAGATACTTCTAAGAGTTAAACCCGGGTCTATCCCTTAATTAAAGGGATTATTTTAATTATTAAGCTAAAGCGCCTTTTATTCCTAAAGTTATAATATATAATATTACTAAGGTATATAAGATTATATTACTATAAGTAATTTATATAGAGAGATAAGATATAAGGCTTATATATATTTTATTTATTATACTCTACTATTTATCTTAATATTCTTTTCCTCCTCTACTTACTAGGTAGACCTATAAGACCTTCTCTTCTAGCCTAATAAGCCTTCCTTAACCCCTTCTCGCTATAGCCTTATTTATTATCTAAAGAATCTAATATAATAATATCTTTATTTATTAGCCTAGATAAAGGCTTCTTAGGGGTATAATACTATACTTATAAACCCCGGTCGTAATATAATTAGCTTATATAAGGTAAGAGCTAATATAGCGGTATTAGGTTAGGGGATAGGTATATAATCCTATAAATAAGAAACCTAGTATTAGGGTTAAGGGCTAAGAAAACGCAAAAATTATTAAAGTCTATTATTATATAGATATAATTAGCCTTAATAAATTATATATTACCTTAGTCTATAGCGAAGTATTTATACTTAAAGAGATAAATTAGCGTATATAGGGTATATATATCGATGAGATTATTATATATTAATTTTATATCTATTTCTATATTATTATCTTATATCTCTATATATTTACCCCCCGAGATACTAAGCTTATTTAGTAATATATAAGATTATATTATAGTAATATAATTGCGGGATATAATCTTATATTACTTATAATAGGTTAGGTTTCTCTAGGGCATAAAGAGCTAGTCTCTATAGCGAAGGGTAATATTATTTACTAGGGTTATATAGGTATTATTAATCTTAATAGTCTTAAGGGGGATAATATCTCTAAGGTCCTTCCTAGGGATATTAATTAGATTATATATAAGGCTTATAAGCGTCTAATATACTAGGGGATTATATTCTTAGCCTAAAGGCTATATAATTAAAGGAATATTAAACCTATTAAAGTCGAATAGTAGCCCTAGTATTATATTCCTCTCCCGCATAGTAGTATACTCTCGGTAGAAATATTACTCTCTCTTACCCTATAATATATCTATAGATATATAGTTCTTATCGAGGCGATTATTATAGAAGCTAACTTAGTGCTTATAGGCTTTATAGTAGATAAGACCTATAATATAGCGCTTATATTAAAAGGCCTCTCTTGCCTTCTAAATATTATTAAAATTAAGCCTAATATTATAATTTATTTAATTAACCCCTAGGGCGAGAAATAAGTTTAGATTATTGTTATCTTAGCTATTAGACTAGACCTTTATGCCCCTAATAATAATAAGCTTAGGGAATATATATATAATATTATAGTAACCTTATATATTATTACCTAATAGGGCTATAGCCTCACTTAAGTTTAATTACTTTTCTTATTATATTTTTATAAATATATTCTATATATTAACCTAATAGTTATCTTATCTATATAGTATATCTAAGTATTTAAATTTAGGCGGCGGGCTTATTTAGCTTAGCTTAGCCTTAATTATATTAAGATTATCTTTATCGCTAAGTAAGATCTTACTATGGGCTTTATAACTCTAGTCCTCTTATTATTATAGCTAGGCTAACTAATTCTAATATATATTAATTAGATTATATAGTATATTCTCGCCGGGGTCTATTATAATATTATTATTTCTTTCTCTTTTTATTTTAGCGGCTAAGAAGGTTATGCCTATTATCTTAATAAGGAAATACTCTATTATATTAGGAGCTACTATAGTTATAGTTAATTAATTACTTATAGGGGAATATATATATATAAGTAATATTAATATTAATTAGGGTTATTTATATAGAGTATATTATAGATTAAGAAATAAATAATAAAGGGTAAAAAGTAATAGAGGGAATATATATTTATTGCCTTATAATAAATATATTATTAAGACTTATGCCTATTCTTTATTTATTATATATATTATTAAATAATCCTTTATTTTAGCTATTACCTAAGTGATAATTATATTATTTATATTAAATTATTATATATATATTATGTATAACGTATATAATAAGCGAGTGTCACAGACAAGCGAGTGTTACAAAAATCCCTCACCTTACATCTTCTTCATTTGATCAATTGATTCTTAACCACCTAGTATGTCAGGCTCTAATACTAAAGCTAGAATTCTTCTAGCACTTTAAGCCCTCTAAAATAACCCAAAACTAAGTATCCGACGCGCCGCAGCGATATACATAGTTCACTATCGTACCTTATATCGCCGGCAATAAGGCATCCAGTCTCGATATAATATTATCCCTAATTCACATAAGCTATCTAATCTAGAAGAAGATATCCTTATTTATTTTATCCTCGACCTAGATTCGCGAGGATTTCCCCTATGGCTATGTGGTGTTAAAGATATGGCTGATTAATTGCTTGCCGACCGCGATGCATCACTAGTTGGCGTGCGCTAGGCTTATAACTTCGTTAAGCGATACCCAGAGCTTAAGACGCGTTTTTTTCGGAAATATAACTACTAGAGAGCTAAGTGCGAAGATCTAATTATTATCTGCGATTAGTTTCGGCTTATGGCGAACATAATCGCGAAGTATAGTATCTAATTAGATAATATTTATAACTTTGATGAGACTGGCTTTCTTATGGGTATAATTGTAAGCGGAATAGTCGTCATGGGCTCAGAAAGGCGTTTAAAGCTAAAATTAGTATAGCCTGGAAATCGGGAATGGATTATAGTGATCCAAGCGATCAATGCGGAAGGCTGGTCGATCTCGCCGTTTATTATCAGTTTAGGCTAATATTACCTCGCTAACTAGTACCGAGAAAGTAACCTCCCGGGCGATTGGGCTATTGCGACGACCTAAAATAGCTAGACCGATAACGAGATTGGTCTCGAGTGGCTTAAGCACTTTGACCGGTGCATAACTAATCGATCAATTAGTTCCTATTGTCTCTTAATCCTTAATAGCCACGAAAGTCACTACTCTATCGAATTCGAGAGATATTACGAGGAGAATAAGATTATCCGGCTTTATATGCTACCTTATTCCTCTTATCTATTCTAGCCCCTTAATGTTAGGTGCTTTAGCGTGCTAAAGCGAGCTTATAGTCGAGAAATAGAGCATCTGATTAGATGCTCTATAACCTACGTTTCAAAGACTAAGTTCTTTCTAGCCTTCCACGCAGCACACGAGGCCACTATGACGAAAAGAAATATCAAGGTATCATTCAAAGGGGCCGGGCTTATTCCTCTTGATCCAGAAAGTATGATCTTAAAGCTTAATATGCGGCTATGGACGCTAACGCCGATTGAGGAGGCATCTAATTAATTAACCTCTTGGGCATTAAGGACCCCAAAGACTATACTTAAGGCCCAATCTCAGTCTAAATACCTCGAAAGACGAATTAGAAGGCATTAAAGTAGCTCCCCAGAGTCAATCCTTGAAGCCCTGAGGTCTCTTGAGAAGGGGATAAAGGCAGTTATGCATCGGGTTACCTTACTAGCTACTAAGAATAAAGACCTTCGGGAGGCAAATGAGATACTTAGTCGGCGCCGGAGGGCAAAAAGAACCTAGCTATAGAAAAGAGGGGTCATAACGGTAGAGGAAGGAAGGTAAGTAATTAATTAAATGGATGCTAATGCGTAGGTAGTGGCGGAATTATCGCGGAGTGGTAGTTAAGGAAGGTCGGCGCGACCGGGTGTTCGGCGTTATGGTGTCTGCGGCTAGCCTGGCCATAATGCAAGGACCTATCAGGTAGTGATCGAGATATCTGGGGAAGAGTATAGCGAGTAGTTTTAATTAATCAGATGATTTATGGTGTTTTTATTATAGTATTCCTAAGGAGGGTTAAGATTTTTGTGATACTCGCTTATCTATGACACTCGCTTATTATATACGTTATATATATAAGGATATTCTATTAGGTATAATTTATATTATCTATATAGAGATAAATATTATATCTATATAGCTGCGGAATAATTACTTAATTTACCTAGGCTTATTACTATTATATATTAATATATATAATTATTACTATTCTCTATGGTTAAAGTTATGTATTAATATAGGTCTTAGGGTTAGGGAACTGACGGCTATGTTCGGGGTACACTTTTCTTAAAATATAATACTAGTCTAGGCTCAGCATTTAAAATAAATTATTTAATAATAATGAGATATTTCCCGGGTTAGCTAGCTATTTTATAGAATTAGTTATAGAATTTTAAAGAAAACGGAGAGGAAAATAGGTTAGATAGGAGGATGGCCCATATTTAAGTCTTAGCTCACATTTAATTTAAAGCGGTTTAGCGCGAGATATACCGAAAGTCTTAGCTCACATTTAATTCAATCAGGTATAGCGCGACAGCTACCCTAGAATAAAAATATCATATGGGAAAAATAGCAAGTCTATACGCAGCTAACCGCTAAGTAGAAGATCAGTTCCGTTAATTATTTTCTTTATATCTTCGCTTTGAGCTTTATTTACCGTCTTATATCTTCGTTGCTAATGGGTAAGCGAGGGGGTAATATATTAGAATATAGTTAGGTTCAGTTTAAGTATAGACGGAAAGTCTTAATATAAATAATATAGCTCCCTAAACTTAGTTATTATATCCTTAAGAGAAAAGAAAACTAAAATTAGAGCTAAAAAACTATATATAATAGATAGGAGAGCTTTAGAATATAAGGATATTACTATTACTATATATATTATAATATAATAATACTTTATCTAATTAATATAAGGTATTCTATTAAGTTATAATCTTATTAACTATAGCTATTAAAAAAGTAATGTTTTTTATATTATATAAGCTATAACTGTCGGCCCTCCGACGCATAGCAAGGGAAATATAGGTATCTCGCGTGGCTAACGCTAGGGGAATGAGCTAAAACATTACTATGCAGGTTTCCCTAGAAGATAATATCTTAACCGGCTCCGAAACGTCGTGGCCGCCTGGCTAGAAAAGTGCCATAAACCGAAGAGGAATAACTTATATCATAACGTGCATACTCATAGCGATACTATTAACGATAATATAAGTAAGCTATCGTTTCCTATTACGCGCCGACTGAATCGTAACAGGCAGAGTTTATATATCATTACTAACCTTACCCGCCCGCTATATCGTCGACGATGGATCTAGTTATTAGCCTCTACTTAGAGCCGCATCTCCAGATCCCTATACTATTCGAAGTTCTACTCCCGGCCGAGTCTACTTATAATCGCGACTACGACGAACCAAGCGAGACCGAAGTAAGCCCGGCAGTAGCACTATATAACCCGCTAGTTTAGAACTACGACGAGAACTCATAGACTAACCATATAAGTCTAGTCAGTGCGTAAGATCACTACCTACTTTTCGAAAACTCTTAGGCTTAGCTCGAGCTTATATCATAAGGATACGACGTAGCCGACGCGGCATTTATCTAAGA